>NC_137041.1:14787483-14937483 GCF_032717465.1 Coenobita brevimanus
GAATGTTGCAAATACATACAGGGGTAGATACCGAGCATTTCTTTTATCTCATAGGCATTATTACCAGTAAAGTGTGCTTTCTGAGCACTTGATGAGCAAACACTGTTCCTCTGAACTGTCTGCATGCATTCCTCCACTTCTACGACGGGCGTGTAGCACTTGTCTAGCAGCAAACTCTCACCCCTTTTCTGTCCAACTCCCTAATGCAAGAGTTAACCGTTACTCCCAGTCCTTCATTTATGCAACAGGTCAACTCTGGAACTGTCTCCCTCTGTCTGTATTTCCTGCTTCCTATGATCTCCAGTCTTTCAAACGCAGTGTGTCAAGGCATCTCAAAATGATCGGATCATGAATTTGGCTCTCTCTTATAATTTGTTTTTCTCTTGGAAGGATCAGTTTTGCGGGCTCATTGCCTTTAGTTCCTTCTTCCCCACATAAAAAAACAAAAAAAAACAAGGCCATGTTATCACAATTTCCCTCTGATATATCAATCACACGGTGAAAGTAAGAAACGGGGTGTTTCCCTTGGGTGATTTCTCCCTGGATGATTTTTGGTTATTAATTAAATTTAGATAAGTTCATTGAGTATTGTGGAGCACATATTATGAAACATAGAAAACTGAAGTTCTGCTCAGGATTTGTTGAGTAACATATTCCAATGGTATGTGAGTGCTGGTGTAAAGCGAGGAACCATATCATTCATCATACGTGCAGTGTTAAATTATACTATGTTGGCTGCCAATCTGTCGTGTAGACAAAACTGGAACGATAAATACTTGGTTATTGATGAGATGATTAACCCGCCTCGTCTCGAACGATTTTCCACCACAGACTCCCCCAATCCCAACCAATTTTGGAAAAGAATTTATTTTGGCTCAAACCTCCGCTTTTGGTGAGAAACATCGAAAATTCATAGAGAAATCGTTCACCGGAGGTTTAAAATACTCGATACAGGTAGCAGTACCCCTTACCTTACTGGGTTTTCTATCAGGCTGGCTCCATAGAAAACGAGTTCTATGGGAGGGTAACTATTCCATACCACTCAAACGGTATTTATTTATTTATTTGGTACGAATTGATACGTAATACGAGATTATATTGGTTTTCACACAGTAATATAGTCAATATAAGCATTGTTCCACTCACCAAACACATCAACATACCTGGCCTTTTTTGGCGACATTACCTGATCATCATTTCTGACTGTTTCTTCCTCTAATGCTATGTAAACTTTGTCTTCCACATTGTCATCGATTGGGGAATCACTCTGGCCTTGAATTTCGTACCCTGGCAAGACATGTCTTTAGTGGTCAGGTCACTAGTAACAGGTGAATTGCCGAGACAATGGCGTGCAGGGGGGTGGGAGGTCATGCGGGGTAAGGCATTGACCCTGCCTGGCATCTTGTAGAGGAAGGTGTCCCATGTATATGTACCAAAAATCACGCACTAACATTGAAAATTGTGCAGATTAGGGACCTTACAATTGATGCGCGTTTATATATGTCAACGGGACTGACAGTGACAAAATGTGTGGATGTATATATATGTCAAAGGGATGCGGCAGGTTGATGCCAGAGACCTGGTGTTTTCCCTTGGTGATTTCACCATAAAAAAAAAAATAATAATGTAAAGTTATAGGCGGAATCTCCAATATTTTAACCCCCCAAATGCTGGACTATTTTCAAAAGCCTGAATTGCACTCTCACTATGAACATTTCTGGCAAAATAGCTCTTTTTCAAACCTAATTATCTGAAATAATAAAACAATGAGTCAAATAATTTAAAAACCATTTTACTTACCAACTCTTCTTCTTGCAAATGAAACCATCCCTGGGTCTCCAGGTTGTCCCGTCGATGAATAAGAAGGAATAGAAGTTGAGTGGTTTTCGGTGTTTTGACGAGGAGTCTCTGAGGGCACAGTGTTGGCACCGTGGTTTACGAGCCTGGTTAGCATTGGCATCACTGATCAAAGTGGTGATTGTAACACCTAGTGGCTTCACTCACAAACACCTAAGCTTTTCCACTCTACATTCCATTTTTCCTTATGCACTATCATAAGGATGAGTCATCACCCTGTCCATGTGGCTGGAGATTAGTTTTCCAGCCATAGCAGTGGCATTATGCCCCATAAGTGTGTGGGAAAACTTTACACTGTATGCAGTTCTTTATTGCTTTCCGGCATCAGTTATAATACTTACCCTACAACTTAGGTTCAGCAGCACTTCATATCATAATTATTATTTATTGCACTTGAAAAAAATCATTGTTCAGCATACTGCATGCAGTGTGATCGAGTATGAGGTATACACTTGTACATTAATTTTGGCTTTTTTGTACTCTTGGCAGGCATCGTGAAAATATTACTTATGTTCTCCACAACTAATAATATTTGTACTTCAGCTCACAAATGCACTTCATATCACAGCTTTGAAAATTTTTCAGATTAAAAAAATGTAGTTCTATCCAATAATGTACTGCACTTAAAAACATAATTGCACACACTCAGCATGGCTCTCTACACGCCCTCAGCACACGAGAGGGGACTCTGAAATTCCCAGAATAGATTGATATCGTGGGAAAAAAGAAATAGTCCCCATTGCACTGGGAAGTACCACCTGCGTGCAGTCTGGTGAATTATTCTGGCATGTACCATTGCACTGTGGGTGTCGAGTCCATATTTCTGATGTTTTTTTTTTCCTTTGTTCGTGCACTTGACTTTTGAGATTTTTGTCCTCTTATCACTATAGCAGATCTGAATGAGCAAAGAGTGAGCATCTTTGTGTGTGTGTGTGTGTGTGTGTGTGTGTGTGTGTGTGTGTGCTCGGGAAAACTGCAGCTGAGACAATAACAATGCTTGAGCAAGCTTTCAAGGAGCAGGGCATTAAACACACACACACACACACACACACACACACACACACACACAAGTCTACCAATGGTACGATCATTTTAAAAAAGACAACATGTTAGTCCAAGACTTTCAGTGTCTTGACTGTCCTTCGACGTCTCTAACAGATAATAAACATCGAGAAAAATCGACAGGCAGCCTTGGATGATCGTCGTCGCACTATTGACGAAGTAGTGGAGGCCACAGGCATTTCTCGGAATTCAGTACAACGGATTTTGACAAGCTCTTGGCATGCACCGAGTCTCGGATAAATTCGTCTCCATTTTTATAATGGAAGATCAAAAGGCAAATTGTGTGAATGTGTGTCAGGACTTCAAAAAGCAGTTGAGAAATGACTCACAATTTCTTTCAAATGTCGTCACCGTTGACGAGACCTGGGTTTACAGATATGACCCCCCAAAAGCATTACAGTCAGTGGAATACACCAAGATCTCCAAGACCGAGAAAAACCTGTCAGGACAAGGCCAACATCAAGAGAATGTTGATCTTGTTTTTAGACAATGAGTTATTCATTAAGACTTTGCTCCCCGTGGGCAGACTGTGAACCAGCAGTTTTACATTACAGTGCTAAGGTGTCCTCGGGAAAGCATCAGGCGCAAACGTCCAGAGATGTGGTGCATCCTGAAATAGTTCTTGCATCACAACAATGCCCCTCCACACGCAACGTTGTCAGTTAAAAATTTTTTGGTCAGAAGCAATGTCATTGTTGCTCCATACCCCTCATACTCGTCAAATCTCGCTTCCTGTGATTTTTCATGTTCCCTAAGGCTAAGTTAGAACCGAAAGACTGAAAATTTTACAACTTAGAATAAATCCAGGAAAGAATGCGTGAGTTTTGGGACAAGATGACAAAGGACTACTTTCAGAAGTGTTTCCAGGAATGGGAAAAACCCTGGAACAAGTCCATAGCCTCTCAAGAGGAATACTTTAAAGGGAACTAAACTGGATTTACTGTAAGTTATGTACTGAATTTTCTTGTTAGAAATTTCGGGACATTTTAGGGCCTCCCCTCGTATCCTCAACATATCCTAAAAATACCCTCAACATAACCCTCAATACACCCTCATTAAAGCCCGTCATGTAGCCATCAATATATCCTTTACACAGTCTTTTACACACGCTTAACACAACCCCCAATATAAAGACACCCTCACCTTAGTCTTCTGCACACGCTCAACAGACCCGCCAAATAGCCCTAATACAGCCTCAACACAGCCTTTAAACCAACCTTACCTCATCCTTAACACACCCTCAACACCCCTGTACACCCCTCATCGTAACCCTCAACACAGCCCTTCATTACCTTTCAGTGATGGTATGCCTGAAGAAAATTGGCGGTGCGGATGAACGAAAAGTGACGGCTTAGTTACGTGACTTTCTTTCTCTCTTTTTTTCTTCAAATAAAGGAACAGAGGAAGAAAAAACAAATGAATAAAAAAACAATCCATACACCAAATTACTAGCGTCTTCCATTCATAAAATATCTGTAACAATTGGACTTGAACGGCTGTCGGTTGACGTTTGGAGGGAAACAACTCCGGAGAAGTGAGTTCCAGAGAAATGCAGTTCAAGGAATAAAAGAATTCTGATAGGCAGAAATTCTGCAATATGGCTGTGTGACATTCCAGTCCTGAGTGCTACCAGATGCCTGTGTAGCACGAGGGAAGGCATGGAGAGGTGGCACAATGAACGCAACTTCGTCTGAGCATTTGGCATAAAAATATCTGTAAAATAATGCAAGGGAGGCAGCATTTCTTCTTACTTGTAGGGGAGGTATTTTATTAGTAACAGGAGGGTTATTAATAGTTCAACAGCTTTGTTCTGAATTTTGTCAAGCTATTTTAGTGCAAACTCTCCACATCCATTCCATAAGGGTGAGCAATATTCAAGCTGAAAGCGCACATGACTCTTATTAATTATAGCCAACTGCTCGTCAGTGAAGAAGTTAAGGACTCTGTACAATAATCCAAGTTTCTTTGAGGCAGTTGTAGCAAGTGATCTGACATGAGAGGTCCAGCTGAGGGCATTGTTTAATGAGATACCGAGAATTTCAATACTTTTGGAGATGGGAATATAAGTAGCATTGAAGATAATATACGAATCTGGCAATATCTGTCTATTAGTAAATTGTTTATATTTGATTTTTCTAGCATTACATGAAACAAGGTTATTTTGTCCCAATTTGCTGATCGTAGATAGAACTTGATTTATGGAGATGACTGGACTGAGTTGAGAGCTAGAGATATTAGACTTTGTTAATGGTTGTTTGAGTGTGAATGAACTGTGAAGTGTTGAATCATCTGCATATGAATGGATGGGATTATGGGTGACAGATAAGAGATCATTTACATGAACCAGGAGCAGGGTTGTCGCCAGATCTGATCCCTGTTGCATGCCAGCATTAATTGAGTGGAAACTGGAATATACATCATCTACTTTTACTATTATTTTTCTGTCACTGAGATATGAGGAAAGCAGAGGAACAGAAGACATTAGTCCATAGCAAGGGAGTTTGGACAGCAGGGAACGGTGCCACATTCTGTCGAAAGCTTTAGAAATATCAAGGGCTACTGCATGAGTTTCTCCATGTAGGTCGATTGATTGGTGGATGGTATGAGTCAGGAGATTATGTCAATGGTGGATCTTTCGTGGTGAAAACCATATTGTCTATCACCAGTTAAGTTGTTGGATTCAAGAAGTTTAACTATGTGCTTGTTAATTACAATTTCAAATACTTTACCAAGAAAAGATATGACAGCTATTGGTCAGTAATCAGAGGGGTCTGAGGAACTTCCTTTCTTTGGAATTGGGTGGATATTGGCTTCTTTCCATGAATTAGGGAATGATGAAGTACATATACATAGTCTGAATAATTTAGCTAGAACTGAGGCAAGTTCTGGAGAACACTTTTTCAGAACAATTGGAGGAATTCCATCTGGGCCTGGCGCTTTATTGGTTGGTAAATTGTCTACGATGGATTATACGTATCTTGTCTGTATTTTAAGTGGAACAGTTTTGGAGGAGTCAAGTTCTAGCACTAGGACGTTCTGGTTGGCTTCCTCCATGGTAGAATTTCTGGCAAAAGTACTGGCAAAGATATTCATTTTCCCGCACGGGTAATTTGTAATGTTGCCGTCTGAAGATTTTAGTAGGGGAATGGATGATGACTTGTTAAAGTTATTATTGAAAGAATTAAGAGTCGACCAGAATATTCTACTCGAATTGTCTTTAGGGTTGTTAAGTAGCTTTGATGCTGAGTTTTGAAGAAAATTTGATTTAGTGAGATTTATTACAACTTTTACATGGTTTCTAGCAATTTTAAATTTGGGGATGACAAATTTTTGAACTGTTGTAGATTGGGCTCTCTTCTCCAGAGTCTTGAATCGGTTAAGACTGGATTGGCCGTTAAAGGTCATGGTTATGCTGTGTTATGGTGTGTCGGATTTGATCAGATAACGTTGTCTAAAGTCAGGCCTCGATGTGATTAGACTGGGTTAAGGTTTGTCTAGAATAGGGCGCGTTAGGTTAAGATATGGTTAATTTGGTGATTGGGTTATGTCATGTATCTGCTAGATTGGCTGTGATAAGATTAGGATTGACTAAGTTTGGTCAGGTAGCTTAGGTTGGGTTAGGTTAGGTTTGGTTTGGTTTAGTTATGCAAGGTTATGAGGTGTTAGTTTAGGTTTTGTTAATTTAGGTTTCAACAAAATAGGTTGCATCTTTCTAGGAAGAGAAAATGAACGGCGTTTTGCGTAAGAGATTTACGGTATGGAGATATGTGATATTGACAGTAATGATCAAAGCACATTTTATGGAATGCGGACATTTGCTTGAGTGATTCTGCTTTAACGTGTTGAATGCAGTGACTTGTATGAATTCGTGGTACATTCAGACGAATTTTGCTTGGCTATGGCAATCTGTCTAGTCGAGAAATGGTTAAACAATCATATATTTAACGCTTCCACTTCAAAAAGTTATCCTGAAGGTGAATAAAAGTCTGAAGGTACCAAGAAGAGAATGAAAGATATGTCACTGAAGTGTAGTGGTTAAAGACTGCAACGCTCCTCTTTGCCTCTGAAAATCAATATGTATGGTAAGCAGATAGTGTCTCCTTCAGTGATGTAAACTCATATTCACTTGATTCTTGTTATCTCATGGTGAGTTTAACCTCAAGAGACCCTCTCTGAGAGTAAGGATTAAAGGAGATTATATCTAATCCACACAGTTTCAAAAGTCCGTGCTCAGTTGAATACATGCGTCTGCCGTTATTTAAAAAAATAAATAATAAGATGAAGGTTTAATTCAACAGTCGATTTGACTGTATCTTAAAAGAATACAGTACAGTGGATTTCAGTAAAGATTCCATGGTCATACTCCTAAATATGCTCATATTAACAGGTCGTGTGCTCGCCAACATCAGCGCCAAATGTGGCTAAAGAATTGGAAGTAGGTGTGAAGATTTCGTTGTCTTACAACAGAATATTAATAAATGTTTTGGAATTCGGCCTGACGAGTTGTAGTGCATTGTAGGTCCAGGTTCCTGCGTGCTCTTGGGCCTGAGAGCAATTTTGTCCCTACCTATAATCGGGTGTTTTAGCCTCTTGATTCCAATCACGTATGTTATATTGCTGTCTCCAGACGGTTTTACTCAGTTTAGGAAGTTTTTACTATTTTTTCTTTACTTTATCATCAACGTCTTCATCACAAGGCAACTTTCTTAACCTGAATAAAATATATCACTAGTTAAAAATCTTTCACTAGATCTCTATAGTAAATAATGTCACTATACTTATGACGATAATTGTAAATGTTATTCACTGCTATGCGGACAGCGTGTGTGTGTGTGTGTGTGTGTGTGTGTGTGTGTGTTTCTTTTTTACGTCAAATTTATTTTTGCACCGTACGGAAAAAATTATAAAGCGCAGCAGATGAAAAATGATAGATTATATTCCAGTGAGCGAGAGAATGCCCCACTCCACTGAACTCACTCTTTTTATATTTTTATTTTTAAAATTCATTTTCATTTTTACTTAAATTTTGGGTCCTTCAAGCCCACACAAAGATGATAAATAACTGCGATGATTAATAACATGATAACAATGAAAATAAACAGAAAAACATAGTTCACTTATCTCTTTTCGTGGGAGGATTACAGTGCTTAGATTCTTTGACAATAGTTCCCTTTATGCATCACTAACATTATCATGTATTCTCTCTTCTGGGACTACAGTGAAGCACTTCAAGAGCTTGAGGTCTCTTATAAATTCTTGTAGAACACTGAGTGGATTGCTTGCAATAAAAAGATAAACATCTGTGGATGAAAGGTCACTTTTCCTTGCACGCATTGAATCTGGTTTATCTTCTCTGAATAATGAAGGGATAGTGTCGCATCCAAATTTAATTATGAAGAACTGGGAGTGATCTTAATTTTTTTTTCACAGTCTGACCAACAGCTATGACATTAATGTTATGACTGAGTTTTTTCTCATCAAAATCAACACTTATGGCCTTTATTTTATAATATTATTACACAGTGTCATATACATATTTTTTCAGTAGCCCAAAAGCTTGTGTCATTATTACACGGTGAAAATAAAAGCAAGAAGACGCTTTTTTATAATGAACAAAGACTCAGTTGTTACACCTATCACCCCGACAAAATCATCCACAGGAGTACCTATACCTTCAAATGTTTAATTACATCCAGCTCAATCCTGCGTCAATCTTGAACATGCTTGGGGTTTCATTCACTCGGGATTTATCTTGAAAAGATCATGTTACATCTCTTGTAGAATCTGCTTCCATGAGGTTACGTGTGCTAAGCCGACTCTCTACCTTCTTTACCCCTGTACAGTTGTTGATTTTATACGCGGGTTTTGTTCGCCCCTGTGTAGAGTACAACTCTCATATGTGGGTATGCTCCCTACATACAGCTCTTCTCAATAGGGTGGAGTCAAAGGCGTTTCGTCTCATTAACTCTCCTCCTCTTACTGGCTCCCCTCAACCTCTGTCTCTTCGCCGTGGTGTTGCATCTTTATCTCTTTTCTATCGTTACTTCCGTGGTCACCGCTCCTCTGACCTGTCTGCTTGTATCCCTCCACCTCTACGAAGGGTGCATGGCACCCATCTCGCAACAAACTCTCATCCCTTTTCTGTCCAACTCTCTAATGCAAGAGTTAACAGTTAATCCCAGTCCTTCATTTATGCAACAGGTTAACTCTGGAACTGTCTTTCCCTGTCCGTATTTCCTGTTTCCTATGACCCCCAATCTTTCAAACGCAGTGTGTCCAGGCATCTCGAAATGAACGGATCTTGAATTTGGCCCTCTTTTGTATTGTTTTTTTTTTTTTCTTGGAAGAAACTGTTATGCGGGCTCCTAGCCTTTGGTTTCTTCTTCCTCGCATAAAAAAAGATGCGAAAAGCATCAAGATAATAAAAAAGATAAAATATAGGTAATGTGAACATTTCTATAGTGGTTGCAGATGTTGATTTCATTTGTTCATGCAAGCAAAAACGCTATACTTCGGCCGAGATATGGTGTGTAAAATTTTTGATCCATATGGCTTGGCAAAATTTTCCCGCTTGAGGAGCACCAAAACTATTTTTTCCTCTTTGTCAGCTGTTCAACGAGTCGTGGCGCATCACACCATCCTGATGTAGCCACGAAAACTGACGTCCAGTACTTCCAGACTTTCTCCCCTTAAGAACTGACTAAAACAGAAGAAAAAAACGCCCAGAATATTTTCCCTAAGCAAGAACAGTCTACTACTACTACTACTACTACTACTTTTTTTTTTTTCAGCTATAAAGCCAGTTACGGTGTATACTATTATTTAAACGGTTATGAACATTGCCTTTCTGCGGTGCCAGTGATAAAAGACAGCCAATTGTACCTGGAAAAGGCTAATAATACAACCTTGCTTGCTCGATCACGTTCCACACATGTGTTATGAACGCCTGTATCATAATATCCTCCAAATCAGATGAACCTATATTTGCAAGAACTGAGGCTTGCGGCCATGTTATATAATAATGATTCTTTAAATGTCCTCTTTTTTAAGTAAATAATATTAGGTTTTATAGCTGAGCTTTTGGAGTGTATGGAAACTATTTGTTGAGGCATAATCTATCTATCTATTGCCAGACGTCTTAATCCCTTATACGATGCGGCCACAAACATATCACCTCCACGTCACCCTGTCCCCCGCCATTTCACTGACCTGCTCCCAATTCACACACCCCTTTCTCATATACCTCTCTACTCCATCCGTCCCTCTCATCCTTGGCCTACTGGTAGGAATTTTCGGGGGCGGAATCAGCCAGAACCATATCTGACCGATTTGAATCTGATGAAACTGGAAGCTGTCTCGGCTCTTCTATTTACTTTCTCATTTGTTTTGTAGGCAATGCTTGAAAGTTTTGAATGTGAGCCATGAACATCTGACAAGCATGTTTACAACCAACGACATTGCTGATCAAGATACATTGTGTAACTGCTGCTGGGCAACTGAAATAGCATGCATGCACGCTGAGGAGTTGGTGGCACTTGACACCTGTGACCACTCACCTAACGTGCTTGCTATATTAATGCCAAACCTGGCTTACCCTGTCTTTATGAACTGCCGCCTATTCGATAGGAAGTTTCCTGTCACTGCTTGAGTTGTATGTACTAGCCATAGTACTGCCTCCCATAGCCATGTGATGTGGTTAAGGATTATGATACTGTCGGAAGACGATAACCAGGTGCCTTAGGTTGCATATCCAAATTCGAGCGAAGAATGTAGGTTGCTTCTATTCTTGCGTGTAATTTTTACTGTATATTTATAAGTACAATTTTTGTGTTAAGTTCAGTGTAACAAATGTGTTTTGATAAGCTCCTACTTAGGATAAAATTAACATATGGTCTCACTCCATTCTTTAAATATGTCACACCTATATATCATACCCACGCAATTTTATTCCCCAAGTTCAGGTAAAGTCATAGAGGGTACTGTTAATGTTGTACTAATTATTCCTTTATTGTGACCTTCACAATACTGTTGTGTCTAACTGATGACGTTGATGAAATGTGCAATCCAGTCATCGAATTATACTTTATGAGACGTAATATTTTGTCGATTGCTGTTGTTGTATTTCCCTATCGTTTTATTAAAGTTTAAGCAGAAAATAATATATGCAAAAAAAAGATGAAAATTGGTGTTCACGTGGCCAGCACGACGCATAAACGCACGCGTGCGCAAACAAGCACGCACACACGCAAGCATGGGCATGTGCGTGCTAACACACACACACACACACTCTCACACACACACACACACACACACACACACACACACACACACACACACACACGTCATCCTTCGTTAGGCAAACATTATCCATTACACTGTCATCAACTTCCACAAACAACCTGAAGTCCATCCAAACACCGGCCATGTACACGGAATAATTATGCACACACTTACTCTCTTACACATTTGGGAAGACCTATGCGCTCTGTGGAAACGTTGGATTCACTGTAAATTATAGTTTCATTACCATGATGTTCTGTATAATAAAAACTAAACACTTTACGGGTCTCAAGGCGTCAGTCTCTTGGCTATTATCACTCTGACTACAAGCACAAAAATCTCACAACATTTCTCCCATTTTCTGCTGTAAATCGTTATATTCCTGAGCAAACAATGTCTCTATAGTCATTCTTCTCGCTTTCTCCAACCATCCAGTACTGAGGAATTTTACTGCGCAAGTGCTATTGTCGTGACGCTTAGGAAAATCATCTTATGTAACTGCAAGATAATATCCGGGTTACTTAACATCCATCAGTCTACCTATTGCCAGACACCTAAATTCCGTAAGGGGTGGCCACAAACAAATAGCCCTCACGTCGCCCAGTCCCTCGCCATTTCGCTGCCCTGCTCCCAGCTCACACCCCCAACTCTCATATACCTCTCCACTCCATCCGTCCATCTCATTCTCGGCCTCCCCCTCCCTCTTCCCCCTCTCCACTTCACTCACATACACTTTCCTCGTTAGTCTCTCACCCTACATCCTCTCCACACGGCCAAACCACCTCAATGTATTTCTCCTAACGTTTTCTAGCACATCCAAATCCACACCACAGCGCTTCTTGACTTCCTCATTTGTCAATCTCTCCATGTAACTCAGCATAACCTCTCAAACAACTCATTTCCACTGCTCTCACTCTCTACTTGTGTCCTTCCATGCACTGGAGTTGGAATCACAGTACTGTTACTCAACAACTTGTCTACTTCCATGCTCACTTCCCTATTTCTTATCACTGGTTTCAAAGAATCGGCAACTTTCTTTCCTGTTGTACCCTTTCAGGCAGATCATTCTCCAAACTTCCATCCGTGCTTATCACACTACCCAAGTACTTAAACACACACGCAATTTTCATTTCCTCGTAATCCAAGCTCACTGTACATTCAGTGGCTTCATTTTTCTCTAATTCCATAACTTTCCTCTTCGCTACATTCACCTTTACATTCCTTTTTTTACGCACTTTCACTAAGTGATTCACCAAGTCTTGCAGTTCCCCTTCGTCTTCACTTAACAATACAGTATCATCGCAAATAAGAACAGGAAGTTTCAAAATGCTGACCTCTTTCATTAAGGCCGCTCCAACATCTTGTATCACTTTTATAACTCCATCCATATATAGACTGTGCAACCGTGGAGACATGACACATCCCTGTTTCAGTCCAACATTCAGACAGAAAAATTCATTCAGTTCACGATGCACACTCACATCAGTCTTAGTATCCTCATACATACTCTTCACGGCATCCAACAACTATCCATTTACTCCATTATTCTAAATACTTTCCACATTCCATGTCTATCCGGTCTGTCATATGCCTTCTCTAAATCCACGAAGGCTGCATACAACTTCCTTTCCTTCTCTAGAATCTTTCCACTGAAGACCTAAGGATGAATATATGACCTACACAATCTCTTCCTTTCCTGTTTCTTTTCCAACTAATTCCCCTTTTATTTCCTTAGCTCTGTCAACAAGTATCCTACCATACACTCTTCCGATTGCAATAAGAAGACGTTGCCCCTGTGATTACCTCACCTTTTTTTCCTCTTTTCCCTTGTACAGGGGAATAATTACGCCTTACAATCCTCCCGGACTCTACCTTCCTCCCAGGCCAATCTGCACATCTTCCATATCTATTCTACTACTCTGTCTCCCCCCCATGCATCGGCATTTCACCACACGCTCCATCAATTTTGGGGCTTTCCCCATTTGGCCTTTCTTTATTGCTTCTCCTATTTCCATCCTAATGATTTTGCTAAATACCTGTGAATATATGGTTGAGTTGTGAAGTCTGTGAATTTTCCTGTTGTCTTCATGTGCATCTGTGGCTAGTTGCTTTTGTATACACATGTCTTTAAGTGTCCTATATGTATCCCATACTCATTGCCAAGGATGGTATTAGTTAGTAATTGTAATTCTTCTGGAATGTTGAACGTAGGACACATAATATTCTTATCGTAGAGGCAATGTTTACATTATATACTTTACACTATTCCTCTCTTCCCCTCAAAAAATGTTCAGACCAAATAAACTTGACCCTGAGATGATACGGACTGATGTTTCTTTCATAACGAGAATTCCATTTAGTGAAAGTTCATGTTATTGCAATGTATCCTTTACTGGATGCCTAGTTACTGGTCACAGTACTTGTTGTTACCCTTCTCCCTTACTGTAAACTTAGTTGCTACTTCACAGTAATTACCTCCCCACAATGTAGGGGAAAACCAGTCAGTTAGCTGCTGGACACTGGTGTGGAAACACATTCTCGGATTAGTTAAAGGAAAGGTGAATCATTAGATGTGTGTTGCTGCTACGGCGAAGATGCTAGAAAGAGACACCGCCATGTGACAGCACTGATATACCAGTCGGCTCCATTGCCTGGTCGTAAAAACGTCCCTCAATTCTCTCCCTGTCCGTCTGAGAAGAGGATGGTGGATTGCAGAAAATCATTTAGGTCTGTAGTTTACCGTTCATGTTTCAGATGAGCTTAGGGTTGCAAATATTACTACTCCTCAGAGTATATGTATCTGAATTACTCTCACTCCAAGAATTTTTGAAAAAGAAGGCTAAGATGATGATGCTGAATTTATGTCGTTGTTCAAAGTATTTTCTAGTGAACTTTGAATGTTGCCATAAATTTTGGCCATTTTAGAATA
Organism: Coenobita brevimanus; assembly: GCF_032717465.1. NCBI lineage: Eukaryota > Metazoa > Arthropoda > Malacostraca > Decapoda > Coenobitidae > Coenobita > Coenobita brevimanus. Next base: position 14,801,612 of record NC_137041.1, read on the forward strand.
TAAAATAGTGTTTTTTTCTTATTTTACGTTAAGAGAAAGAAAATCTGTATCCGAGTTAACTCATTTGAAACTAATTGTGACCAAGGATTATTATTATTATTATTATTATTATTAAAGATAATGACGTTTCATTTTGAGGCGTATTACAATTAAGGATTAAAAATGTATTGTTGCAAGAAAATCAGACTTAATACTTTACTGCTAATGCGTATATAGCTATATGAAACAAGATAATATGAAAGAGGTATATTTATATTTCAAGTAATTTGAAACCGAAGGTGACAAAGAAGTAACTTATGAAACATAACGTAGCAAACAACAGATTTTCAAAACTTTTACTTGACAGGGGTAAGGTATAGGAAACTTAAGGCGAATAATTAACGATTACTGAAAAAGAAATTTCATTGAATTTGCTGCCTCCCTTCCCTCCCCATCACGCCCCTTCAATGATCTTAATTAAAGTTTAAAAGGTACGACCAAAACTTATCATTTCAGGAAGGTTAGCCTAGTGATACTGCCAGCCACGCTGGTAGGGGTTGGTGGCTTCATGATGTATGTACGTATGCATTTTGTTCTTTGTTCCATTCCTTTTGGGGGCCCATTCTTAAAGCATCACCATGGAGTATATTTCTCTTTTTCCTATTCTGGGTCGTTTCTTTGCTTTTCAACATTGCATTTTCTAATTACTCCTATCCAGGTGACATTCTTTATAGGTTATTTTCACTTCTTTTAAACGATTATAATCAGCCTAGTAAAGATGTTTCATAATGAAGGGTTTTATTAAGGCTGTATCTAACTCGTCCAGTTCAATATCTCTGTCGTAAGCTGAATAAATTTGTAAGGAGACAGAAAGAGTATAATAAAATTGTCCAAGGTGTCACTGTGTTAAGTAGTTATGCCTCCAGTATTTTTCCTCTCTCTTTCGTCTATCACAGTGGGCCAGATCGGCCTGAGAAGTAACACATCTTTACCTTGAAGTGGTGCACATATGAAAGTCGGCCCCCGGGGGTAGATTAGATGCAGAATCAGATTCTGACATCTGTTATTGTCTCTAGCGTGAGAAAATGCTGTTCCTGATGGATCATACACTGTTTTGCACTGTACGCATAATTTCGGTATCATGCAGCATAAAAATACTGCTGCATTTTATTTATGATCAACTCACAAATACAGCATTGATGATGAACAGCAACATGAAGCATTTATTATGCACCAACTATCAGCAAAATTCAAATTGTAAGCAATGCACAAAACAAATTTCCACATCGAAAATGCGACCAAGTCAGGTGTCAATAATCGCTAGAATTGCTGCTGATGCTATCGTGATCCATGATGGCTTGTAGTTGCAGCAGGCTCCGAGCGTCAGAGATGAGGGATTTCTTGCCCAAGGCTGTTGTTCGAGGGCACAGACCCATTGCAACGGAGCTGATGAATGGATCACTGATCGGCAACAGGTACTTGAACTTGTCAGTGATGTTGTGAAGGCACAAGTCATTCTGTGCATGACCAGTGCAGTATGCACGAATGTCTTTGGTGCAGTACTCTTGAGCCACTTCACTCATCATTCCAATTGGCATAGGCAACGATCCAATGACTTGCTCTCCATGAATGAGCACTCTGTGCAGCATTACTGACATCGGGTACCACGCGTATAGATCGACATACAGGTTCACTGTCTGGTCGCAGTACACGGCAAACTTAGTGGAGTCCACTTTGTGCCCAGAAGCCACCACTTGAAAAATGGTGTGAAGGCAATGGATGATCTGTTCATCGACACCAGTCACTTCAGCCAGTTTCAATTAGTCACTGAATGTCTGTCTGGCCATGTTACCTTCATTTGACATTCCGCCTCTACCCGTTCTAGGCTGGTCCAAGTGGAGATGCAGCTGATGCCAGAATTAATCTTGGACAACCTTTTGCGCCGAATGAACTCTTCTTTGTCAGCTGCTGACCTACATTGCCATTTCCTCATGGTCAGTTGATAGCTAATATGCAAGACACACTCGAGGAAGCGGATCCAGGCATGCAGGGTGCTCAGGCCAAGTTGCAAGTTCTCTTTGTTGGCTGTCAACTGGTGCACGCAGTCAAGGTCGATCATGATTTTGGGCGTGGCAGAACAAATGGGACAGCTCTGCACTGACACTGTGCCGATGATGGTGCTCAGCACTTTCCCGTCTATCATTGTTTGCTCCAATATGTAGTCCACATTGATGCTGACACCGTCCAGGCCAGCTACGTGTGTCCAAAGATTTTCGATCTTCTACTGCCAGTATGGTGACTCTGCTAAGCTCAGCTGTCTCCTTGCAGTATTCCAGTTTCATTGGCCTACAGAATCGAGTAGAACATGGTGCTTGATTGAGCCATTCCACCTGATCGCCATGTGCCAACTGGAGCAGCACTGAAGAGGTCCATAGGACCTGGCCATCTCGAACCACTTTGGGCATGCCACTCTGGTTATAAAGAGCTTGGCCTGTGGATCTGTTGCAACCCATTTGCAGGTGAGCTGCAGGTCAAGTATGCTGTCTCCATCAGCCATCTGGTAGAAGGACTCTCCCAGCAGTTAAAGCAAGCAATCACTTGTGCAGGCCAACAGTGACTGCAGTCGTACTCTGCTCATGTCGGTTCAATGCTGATGTTTCCTGGGTAGCAGCTTTCCTTGGCAGATTGGATGCAGTTGTACACTGGATAGATATTAGCATGTTTTCTGGTGGAGAGTTGCGTGAGCTCCCATGTTGCTTTTGTGAATTTCTCATCCACAAAAAGAGCGAGTGCTTCATCTTCTGAATATGGCTTGACCTTGAGACTTTCATTGCAAAGAACCTGATGTACTGTTTTCGGTCTCGTCGGGGTTTCCACTGATCGACTGAGGAGAACTGCCAGCTCTTTACAGCACTCCTTTATATGTTTGCTGATGTATAATATTTGCGTCACTAGTTACTTCACAGCATTAACCCGTACAATCCCGCCGTCGGCATGGTGCCTACAGTACAAAACCTCTCGATTAATCCCAGTGACGTGATGATGCCGACAGCAAAATTCGAGTGCTGTAGCATGTCTCAGACTGCTTGAATCTAGCTAATTTTTTGCTAAGGAGTAGCTTAATGTATTGGCAACACTGTTTCCAGGCAGTTGTAGTACTGAGATTGGTTCTGCATGGGTGGGTAACATCAGTGTGGCACTGTCCATCATAGCATCAGAATGTCGCGAAAATCACAGCATTTTTCTGCCTCATTGGGCTGGAGGAGGCTGTTGAAATTGTCACATAGACCCTTCTGTCCCTTGATTTAGTGATTCTTCAGAAGAGAAAGACCTGGATGACTATTCTGGTGAGGAATATGAGCCAGTGGAGGACACTGAGAAAGGGGAATCTCCCATTCCCCTCCTCCCCCCGTTCTCTTTCATCCCGCCCAGCTGGGTGGGAAAACATTGCTCACGGCTTGGGAAACTGGGCTAAAAACACAACGGACGGCCATCCTTCTCTTGTTTCTCCTATAAGAGTACTTTTTTGGCTTTTCCTTGACATATATGTCCTTTTGGATTGTTTTATGCAATAAATTTTTTTTTCCGTTTTTGGTCCGGGATTAGGTGGGTATGAAATTGCAAAAATGCCTGGGATGATATGGGTTAATTAGCTTATAGTATGTTGCTTACTTAATCTAATTGCTTGATTCTACCACTAATCTACACCTCACGACCTTAACTATTCAGTGATGTCAGATACATTTGCTTATATGCACCTGAAGAAGAATATAGAGTGCTCAGAACCTAAGAGTCAAATGGTAACCATTAAAACACTGCGAACGATTTTGCAACAATAGTATGTTTATGCGTCATTTATGCACACAGGCGCCGGTATAGCGAAGATAAATCGTTGTTATCAAATGCTGTGAACATATTCTGGATGATCTGTGGTAAAACCACCCAGTTTTAATCCATCCATCCATCAATCATCCAATCCTATGTTGCCCCACGAGCAGCGTAGGAAGCCAGGGCTAGAAAGTTGGTCCTGACATTTAAGATGAGAATGATCAGCCTTGCTCATCGCTGAGTGGCATTATGTGATCACTGAACCCCAACCATCCCTTGGATATAAGCCTTCATCAGCTCAATCCGATTGGAGCACTGTAATTACCCACTAAACCACCAGGCACCATAATGTGGTTATATGGTTAGCACCTGATGTAGTATATAGTTTCCTGGTGTACAGGAAACCATTCGGCTTGTTACTCAGTGTAGAGTTACCCATAAGCCGCAGGAACAGGAAAGAATGAAAGTTGAAAATTCTAATAACTGTCACTTTCACACCGATCTGGCTCGCTGTGCTATGGCTTGATTTTTACTTTTGTCCTTTCTTCCTACACGTGCATCCACTCATATCCACCCCTTTGTGACCCATTTTCTCTCTTTTTTACTACATTAGTTTTTCATCTGGATAAAGAAGAGTATACACTTTTCATAGCTGCATCCTGTCTGCAAGGATGCTTTCATTATTCCTCTCCCTGTCACAGTTTTCTTTATAGTAACAGTTTTCTCATATGCTCACTTTTTAACAAGTGATACTTTCTCGTAGAAAAAAAGGGTAGTTTTAGTTTCTGTAGTTCCAGATTCAGCAGAAGCATAAATCCAGTGGACAGCAGGCTGAAGTTGTCCTAGTCCAGCAGTCCACCACCCACCTTCTGGAGAACAGGGATGGAGTATAGAGACGTCTGTATAATTGTATAGTAAAAGTAAAAGGTAGTTACCAAATCCTATTTTGCTCCCTTCAGAGCATGGCGGACTGAGGGTAGACTATCGTCAGTGCAGGCATATAACTATATGAGACCAATATACGTTCCTATTAGATTTCACATGACAGAAAAAAACAATGGCCCCCTTTTATACCCATAGTGCGTAGACCACAGCACGTTCAGACCAGAGCACTCATATCGATCACGCATCCAGGCATATAATTACACCACCGGGAGTTGCTTGCCTTTATAGGTGTCACCATATGAAGGCGTTCCTCTCCAGTAATGTAAAAGGGTACATTAACCCGAGGCATCCCATCGACGTATGGGTGCGTCGCAGTGTTTTGTCACAGCTAGTCCCATCGACATACTGATACATTACGCAATTGCAAGGTTCATAATTTGCGTAATTTACAATTTTTGCACATGATTTTTGGTATGAATATGAGGGACACCTTCCTCCATTCCTCTACAAGATGCCAGCCAGGGACAATGCCTTACACCGCATAACCTTCCCCCCCCCCCTGCACGCCATTGTCTCAGCAATTCACCTGTTACCAGTGATCTGGCCAATAAAGACATTCAGGGCCAGAGTGATTCCCCAATCGATGACAATGTGGAGGACAAAGTTTACATAGCATTAGAGGAAGAGACAGTCAGAAATGATGATCAGGTAATATCACCAAAAAAGGTCAGGTATGTTGATGAGTTAGTGAGTGAAACAATGTTTATAATGCCTTCATTACTTTTTGAAAACCAATATACTCTTGTACTACATATAAATTCGTACCAAATCAATAAATAAATACCGTTTATGAGTGGTGTGGAATAGTTACCCTCCCATAGAACTCGTTTTCTTTGGAGACAGCCTGATAGAAAACCCATTAAGGTAAGGAGGTACTGCTACCTGTATCGAGTATTTTAAACCTCGGATGAGCGATTTCTCTATGAATTTTCGATGTTTCTCACCAAAAGCGGAGCTTTTAGCCAAAATTTTTTTTTCCAAAATAGCTCGGGATTGGGGGGTGGGGGGTGTCGGAGGTGCAAAATAGCTCGGGACGTGTTGGGTTAAAATAGTCTTCAGTAACCATCTGACCACAACGGATATCATAACTATCAAGTATTCAAGTTACTGCTGCTGCCAGACAGTTGTATTTGGTTTCATCCTGCAATTCAACAGGGGTTATTGATGTGTATATAAACATAATTATAAGTTTTCCCTTTTTTCCGGTTTCCACCATTCATTTGCACAACATACATGCTTCTCACATCAGCTTGATTTTCACTTTTGCTTCTTATAATTCACATAATACCGATACTGGTGTATATTTCCAATTTTACCTTGGCTATCTGTCACACCTGATAATATTATCATTTTTAAACCCTACGCATCAGTTAATGTTATAGCCGTCACGATTTTGGACGCTGAGCAATGCTGGTTGATCCATAATGTCACAAGCATCTTCACACCACCCTTTGAACCCGTGACCATTCTCTGTGACAAACATACGGTAGGTAGGTACCCTAGGTACCCCAGTGATGCACGGCTCAGTCTGTACATGGCACTGGTAGAGTGTAAAGTAATGTCTTCCTCATCTTTTTCATCTGATTCCACTCCCCCACGCACGAGGTTGATTGCATTATCGACCCCCTCAAAAGTTCTGACCTTACTTCTGGGGAAAGGGCTCATTGACAGTGCCATTGGTCATGCCTTGGATGATACAGTGTCATTACGTACTCTCAGTGAAAGTACTTCTTCAGGAGAGAGAAAAAGCTATCGTATCGAGAGTGAACTCTCTCCCCCTCCGACCCCTTCCCATTCTCAGATGCCTGGAAAGGCTCTCAAACTGCTGCACGAGGAGGGCAGGGCCTTCGACAGTGACGGGTTCACTGAAGAAGATGAGGGTGATGACCCAGCATACCAAGCAGGTGAGCATGGAGTTGGCGGTTATCTGGGAAATAAACACCAGCGATCTGTCACACCACTATTCTCACAGCCTGCTTGCCGCCTTCTCGCCCTCGAACATCCAGCATCACCTCAGCCTACTACTTCAAGGACCAAATCACCACAACTGGGCCCTTCAGGAATGGAATTTTCCCCCTCACCCACTGCCTCTTGGCGTGAGCATAGGCGTGCATGTGGGCATGCACGCATTCAGAAAAAAAAGTTCTGGCCATGGAAAACTGCCTATACTACCAGGTGTTGGCAGAGTTGATACCTTTGAGTGGGAGGAAGGAGCAGGATTTGAGCCCTATGTGCCTGTTTTTGATGATGAAAGGACAGGTGTTCAGGAGGACCAGGTTCCCCCTTGGCCCTGGGCTATAAGCAGCATTTTTAGGGCAATATTTACCACTGTTATAATGCAATACCTGGTGGAGGAAATTTATTTCCACCAGGGTATGAGCGGGCGGTGGCTGGACGAGCCAGCCAGCGAATGCAAGCACATGAGGGACTGGATACCTGTGGAGGTGGGGGAGTTATTTGTGTGGCTAGCCCTTACCATGTTGATGGCGCACATAAGAAAACATGTGCTTCATGGCTATTGGTCGGTTGATGAAGTCGTGGGCACACCTGTCTTCAGTAAGTATATGGCCCGTGACAGGTACCTGGCAATCTTACTGTTCCTTTATTTTAACAGAAATTATGAGCCTGCACCGAACGACGGGTCATGGAAAATTAGACAGCAGCCCATGACAATCTTCTTGTTCAAACTTTAACATAATTTCATTTTTTTTTTTTTTGCTTAATTAGAATCAGCTTAAACATCTGTACTGTCATGACTGTGTGTGTGTGTGTGTGTGTGTGTGTGTGTGTGTGTGTGTGAGGGGGGGTTTGTGTGTGTGTGTGTGTGTGTGTGTGTGTGTGTGTGTGTGTGTGTGTGTGTGTGTGTGTGTTTGTGTGTTGTTTGTTTGTTTGTGTGTGTGTGTGTGTTGTTACATAGCCTATGATTTCATCATCCTTTGTGTAATTCTAACGTACAGTATGCTGCATGTTTGATCATGAGCGTGTTCTACCTCACTCCCCCCCTCCTCCCTTATAGTAGAGTAAGTCGTTCTTTCTGTTGTTCAGAGCAGGATTGTCAACTCTTTGTCCCCATGGCTTCATTTGCGCGTCCTTCTTACAAGTTGTATCAAGCTCTGCCGGCCCCTATATAATGAGCTCAGTCTCTACATTAATTGCCACTTAGATCTACTCCTCATTTTGTTCACATCTCTGTCCTCCCCTGTACAGTTGTTATTATTGTGAGTGCTCAGGAAGTCTCCAACCATCTAGCAGCTGTGTAATTTGAGTATAACTGTTATTGCATTTTTTCTTGTACTGTGTAGCGTAAGGTGTTAATTCTTAAGTCTAGTAAGGTTTTTGTGATTCATGTGTTTTGGGTGTCAGCCCTTATTAATAATATTTTGTATCTGTAATAATATATCTTGCATTCACTGAGTATTATCTGGTATTCTCATTTTATCAGGGCTGACTTAGATAAATTTACTCATGCTAATTTCGTGTTAATAGAGGCTATTGCAGTTAACCATATATTTAACCTGTTTTTTGCCATTACATTATCCTTATGAGTCCTGAATGTTTTGTTGTTAGTTTGAGCATTAAACTTTAACTTGTAATTTTACCTAACTCTTTTGTTTTGAACCTGGAACTTTACGGGACAGTAGTGATTTTAGTATTCTCACTTAAAGTGTACATTATCTTTCTCTGTTCCGTAACATAAATTTGGCGACCTCTTATCAGGATATTCAGGATATTATCATAAGGATATTGCTTGATATTTTGTGACTGTGATTTATTCATGATATCTACTATTACTACACTTGATGAAGCCAAAGATTTTTTGTCAAATGTGCAAACAGTGTGTGATGTAGAAAACAGAACAAAGAATGAACTTAAGCTTGTTGCTCAGCAATTGGGAATTGCAGTTCACTCTCATCATTCTAAAGATCAAATTGTTGGCATGATTAATAAAAGCTTGTTTAATGTAACTCCTCCAGATGAGCAAACGCAGATTTAAATAGATAACTTACAGCTAGCTCTGCAGGAGGCTCGTGTTAAGGAAGCTGAGTTTCAGGCTCGTGCTAAGGAGGCGGAGTCTCATGCTCGTATTCAGGAGGCTGAATATCAGGCAAATGCTCGCATTCAGGAGGCACAGGCACAGGCTCAGGCACAAATTGAACTAGCTAGGATTCAGGCAGACCATGAGTATCGCATGAAACAAGGTGGAACTGGATCATCTAGCTCTGATGATTTTGATGTGGCTAAAAATGTTAAACTTGTCCCTCCTTTTAATGAATCTCATTTAACAAAGTATTTTCAGTTGTTTGAGAGGGTAGCTACAGATTTTAATTGGCCCAAAAAGTATTGGCCAGTACTCCTTCAAACTGTTCTCACCGGTAAAGCTCAAGTAACTTATGCATCTTTGCCTCAGGATCAATCTGATAATTATGATGTAGTTAAGAGCTTGATTCTTAAGGCCTATGAGCTTGTTCCTGAACCCTATAGAGTAAAATTTAGGACAACTTATAAGCAAGATAAGCAATCCCATGTTGAGTATGCAAAAATTAAAGAAGATCTGTTAGAGCAGTGGTTAAATTCTAAGAATGTGGATTCTGATTTTGACAAATTTAAGCAGATGATTTTGCTGGAGGACTTCAAAAGGTGTATTAATAAAGATGTAAGCCTATATCTTGATGAGAAAAGAATAGATAATTTGTCTGATGCTGCAGTTTTAGCTGATGAATATGTTCTCACTCACAAGAGATATTCTAAAGAAAAAGGGAAAGCTGAGAGTAAGTGCGTTGCCTCTACTCAGAGTACAGGTAACAGGAAAGAGAATAAAGATGATGTTTCTCAGGAAGTAAATACCAGCTTCACCTCTAGATTTCAGAAAAGTAAATGTACTTATTGTAGTAAGCTTGGTCATACTACGGAGAAATGTTTCAGGAGACAGCGTGATGTGAACAAAAAGGAGTCTTTAAATATTCAGTCAATTGGTCTAGTGTCCACCCTTGAGAGTTCCCAGAATTCTTTAACTAAGTTAACTCAACCTGTTTTGAGGGGTAAATTAAATTCTCATGATGGAGCTCCTCTTTTGAGCAGTAACGTGGGTGACACTCTCAAGAGTTCATGTGCTAATTTCCTGTCTGAAGGTTTTGTCAGTCCTCTGGACAGTAATGACAGGAAATCAGTTAAAATATATCGTGATACATGTGCTTGCCAATCCCTTATGCTGACCAGTGTTCTAGGCTCTAATATTAATTCCTCTGATGAAACTGTAATCTTACAAGGTGTAGGGAATAATTACTTCTCTGTCCCTCTGTGCAGAATGAATTTAGAGTCTGGTTTTGTTAATGGTTCCGTTATGGTTGGGTTGGTTGAGACACTCCCAATGTCAGGTGTAACTTTCTTACTTGGAAATGATGTTGGTGGAAGTCAAGTGTGTCCAGCTCCTCAGTTGTCTAGTGAACCAGTGGCTGCGGCCCAGGATTGTGATGTCCCTGATGTGTTCCCTGCATGTGCTGTCACTAGGGCTAAGTCTAAAGTTACTGGTGACTTAGAGGATAATGATGATGATGATGTTATCCTAGCTGACACTTTTCTTGCTAATTTGGACCACTCACCAGATGAGGCAGTACCCCGTAGTGTTGATAATTTGTCTCGTCAAGAGTTGGTTGAGTTGCAGGTTGCTGACCCTGAGTTGAAAGGTCTAGCTAACTCTGCTTGCAGTGAGGAAGAGTCAGCTGGTGCTTCTACTTGTTATTATATAAAGTCAGGAGTACTTATGAGGAAGTGGAGACCCCCAACAGCATCAGCCGACTGTGAATGGGAGGTTGTACATCAAGTTGTCATCCCTCGTGTTTGTAGGCAGGATATCATTAGAGTGGCTCATGATTCCAGTTTGGCCGGACGCCTTGGAGTGAGGAAGACTGTGGCACGCATTTTGAAAAACTTCTACTGGCCAGGTATCTTCAGGGATGTTTCCTGGTATTGTAAGTCTTGTCACACCTGTCAAGTTGTGGGGAAGTGTAATCAGACCGAAAAGGTTGCACCTCTAGTTCCCATTCCTCCTTTTGAGGCGCCATTCACCCGTGTGTTGGTGGATATTGTGGGCCCTCTTCCTAAGACTTCTTCAGGATTTTCTTATGTGTTGACCCTGATTGATATGGCTACTCGTTATCCTGAAGCCATTCCACTTAGAAATATCTCAGCAAAGAACGTGGTTAAGGAAATGCTAGGGTTCTTCACAAAGTTTGGTCTGCCCAAGGAGGTACAGTCAGACCGGGGAAGTAATTTCATGTCAAATGTTTTCAAGCAGTCTCTGAAAGAGTTGAGCATCACCCAGATCACGTCTTCAGTTTACCATCCCCAGACCCAAGGAGCGTTGGAGAGATATCATCAAACACTCAAATCGATGCTCAAGAAATACTGTTTGGAACATCAGAAAGACTGGGATAAAGATCTTCCATTCGTTGTATATGCCGCAAGAGAATCTCGAAATGAATCACTGGGCTTCTCACCTTTTGAACTACTGTTTGGCCATGTAGTAAGAGGACCCCTTATGTTACTCAAGGAATGCTGGCTGTCGGAGGAAGATGACGTCAACCTGCTGGAGTATGTGATAAAGTTCAAAGAACGGCTGTCCACTGCTTTACAGCTGGCGAGAGAGAATTTAGGAGCTGCTCAGGAGAAGATGAAAACTTGGTATGATAATAAGTCCAGGTTACGCCACTTTCAGCCAGGAGATCAGGTTTTGATTCTGCTACCGGTGCATGGGCAACCTCTTCAAGCCAAGTTTAGTGGTCCTTATTCCGTGGAGAAGAAACTCAGTGATGTCAACTATGTCATCGCCACACCAGATCGTAGAAAGAACAAGCAACTTTGTCACATCAACATGCTAAAGTTATATTACAGGCGGGACGAAAATAACCCAGTCTGCACTGTAGCTGTTCCACCTGAGTCTGCAAGTGAAGTTCTCAATGCAGCATGAGCCTGAGTGATAGTTTGGGGAAGAATCCTGATATCATGAATGATCTCCAGACTAAGCTTTCTCATCTACCTCCCGAGGAAAGGCAGGAGTTTTCGGCATTACTGCAGGAGTACCCGCAAGTGTTCCGTGCTACTCCAGGAAGAACCACTATGTTGATGCATGATGTCGATGTTGGAGAGGCAAAGCCAATTAAATGGCCTCCTTACCGTGTGAACCCAGTGAAAGTTCCTCTCATCCAGAAGGAGCTTGGCTACCTGTTGGGCCACAAGATGATTGAGCCCTGTCAGAGCGAGTGGAGTTCTCCTGTCACTCTAGTCCGTAAGCCAGGTGGGTCACAGCGGCTTTGCATCGCCTACAGACATGTTAATCAGATAACCAAAACAGACACTTACCCTCTCCCTCGCGTGGAAGATTGCATAGACAAGATCGGAAAGGCTAGGTACATAAGTAAGTTTGATTTGTTAAAGGGATACTGGCAAGTACCCATGACTGAACGTGCTAGGGAGATCTCACGTTTTGTAACACTAGGAAAGACTTTTGCATGTTCTGTAATGCCATATGGTATGAAGAATGCACCAGCCACATTTCAGAAGCTCATGAATGTTGTAACAGAGGGTTTGGCAGGGTGTGTTGTTTATATTGATGATGTATTAATCTTCAGTGACAACTGGAAAGATCACATATGCCATGTCAGTAAATTTCTTGAGCGTTTGGTTCAGGCTAATCTTGTAGCTAATTTATCAAAGTGTGAGTTTGGTCAAGCTAAAGTTCAGTACCTTGGGTACGTAATTGGTGATGGACATGTTGCATCACCAGGAGCTAAGGTTCAGGTTATAAGTGATCTTCCCAGACCTAAAAGTAGGAAAGAGCTACAAAGATTTTTGGGAATGGTAGGTTATTACAGGAGATTTGTTCTTAACTTTTCAATTCTTGTATCACCACTTATAGACCTACTGAAAAAGGGAGTTAAATTTGTCTGGACCGTTAACTGTGAATCCTCTTTCAACAAACTTAAAGCTATCCTATTAAGTCAGCCAGTGCTCACTACTCCAAATTTTGCTAAGCCTTTTAAGATGGCTGTTGATGCAAGTGATACAGGAGCTGGGGCTGTTTTGCTGCAAGAGGATGATCAGGGTATTGAACACCCTGTGTCTTATTACAGTTCACTCCACCTCAAAAGAACTACTCAACTATTGAGAAAGAGCTTTTGGCCTTGATTTTGGGTTTACAGCATTTTTCATTTTCTTTGTGTTCTGGTTTTGATCCCATAGTCATTTATACTGATCATAACCCACTGAAATTCCTTGGTAAGTTTAGAGATAAAAATCAGAGATTGACAAGATGGAGTCTACTTCTTCAGGAGTATTCATTAGACATACAACATGTCAAGGGGAAAGAAAATGTTATTGCAGATTGCTTATCTAGACTTTAGACAGATTGTTTTAGAGTAATAAGAAATTTCCTTTGTAAATTTCTTTTTCTTTGTGGGGAGGTGTTACATAGCCTATGATTTCATCATCCTTTGTGTAATTCTAACGTACAGTATGCTGCATGTTTGATCACGAGCGTGTTCTACCTCACTCCCCCCCTCCTCCCTTATAGTAGAGTAAGTCGTTCTTTCTGTTGTTCAGAGCAGGATTGTCAACTCTTTGTCCCCATGGCTTCATTTGCGCGTCCTTCTTACAAGTTGTATCAAGCTCTGCCGGCCCCTATATAATGAGCTCAGTCTCTACATTAATTGCCACTTAGATCTACTCCTCATTTTGTTCGCATCTCTGTTCTCCCCTGTACAGTTGTTATTATTGTGAGTGCTCAAGAAGTCTCCAACCATCTAGCAGCTGCGTAATATGAGTATAACTGTTATTGCATTTTTTCTTGTACTGTGTAGCGTAAGGTGTTAATTCTTAAGTCTAGTAAGGTTTTTGTGATTCATGTGTTTTGGGTGTCAGCCCTTATTAATAATATTTTGTATCTGTAATAATATATCTTGCATTCACTGAGTATTATCTGGTATTCTCATTTTATCAGGGCTGACTTAGATAAATTTACTCATGCTAATTTCGTGTTAATAGAGGCTATTGCAGTTAACCATATATTTAACCTGTTTTTTGCCATTACATTATCCTTATGAGTCCTGAATGTTTTGTTGTTAGTTTGAGCATTAAACTTTAACTTGTAATTTTACCTAACTCTTTTGTTTTGAACCTGGAACTTTACGGGACAGTAGTGATTTTAGTATTCTCACTTAAAGTGTACATTATCTTTCTCTGTTCTGTAACAGTGTGTGTGTGTGTGTGTGTGTGTGTGTGTGTGTGTGTGTGTGTGTGTGTGTGTGCATGGGAAACTAGGAATATTATCAATCTATCTATCTATCTATCTATATATCTAGGCTGCTTCCCCCAAGGAAAGTGAGGTAGCAGAAACAGGACGACACACTCCCCATTTACTCATCCATTCAAACACATTCATTCGCATCTTAGCCCCAAAGGGGAGAAGGGACAGATCCTCACCGCACCACACCGCACATGGGTCAACTGTGCAGTGCAATCAGTGACATCTGCAGGAGGGCCCGAAAGCAGAGCTGGTTTACCCCTGCCATATCATAATAGATCCATCCCCTTACCCACACCTGACCTGACTAGCTAATCAGACCAAATGAGGGAGAACATCCCCTCACGGCTGCGTCATCATTTATTCATTCACAATTTCTCTCCATTTATTTCTGTCACGCACAGCCATTCTTCCTTGCTCAACAGACATCCCTCTCACATCCAGTGCTGTCTTGACACTGTCCATCCATCCTATTCGTGGTCTCCCTCTCAGCCTTACACCTCTCACATCAGATCTAGTTATCTTTTTCACCAATCGCTCATTATCCATTCCCTCCATATGCCCAAACCATCGCAACACCCTCTGCTCAACTCTATCAGCCATCTCCTGAACAACACCTGTTCTCCTTCACACTTCATCATTTCTCACTTCATCATTTTGCACTCGATCCACACGCATCACTCCACACATGCTCCTCAGAAACCTCATCTCCATTATATCCAAACTTTTCCTCTCTGCTACACCCATATTCCATGTTTCAGCCCGATAAAACGCAGTCGGTACCACAACACCCTCATACAGCCTTCTCATTACATCCATTCTAAAAGAACGACATCTAAACACTTTTTTCATTCCTCCCAGCACCTTTCCTACTTCATTCATTCTAAACTTCACTTCTGCATCTATTCTTCCATCCACAGCAACATGTGATCCTAAACATTTAAAACACTCTACCTCCTCAAGCAACTCACCATTCAAAACTATATTCATCGCCATACCATCTACCAACCTCGTACAATTCATCACTTTACTCTTATTCTCATTTACTTTCAATTTCCTCCTTTCACACACCCTTCCAAACTCCTCTACCAACTGTCTCAATCTTTCCTCTGAATCAGCCACCAGTGCAGTATCATCTGCAAACAGCAGCTGCTTCAGATTCAACTCTCCACCATCAACATTCACCAGACTCAGACCTCCACCTAAAATTCTTGCATTCACCTCCCTTACAACACCATCCATATAAGTATTAGAGAACCAAGGCGACACCACACACCCCTTTCGCAGCCCAATCTCACGGGAAACCAATCACTCACAGCATTTCCCACTCTTACACACGCTCTACTATTTACATAAATACTCTTCACCCCTTTTAGTAACCTACAATCAAGTCCATACAATCTTAAAACAGTCCACAAAGCCTCTCTATCAATTCTATCATACGCTTTCTCTAAATCCATGAATGCCCAAAACACATCCTTGCCTTTCGCTAAATACTTTTCACACACTTGTCTCACAGCAAACACCTGATCCACGCATCCTCTTCCTCTCCTAAAGCCACACTGCTCTTCACCAATCACTCCCTCTGTACCCTCTCTAACTCTCATAATTAACACTCTACCATACACCTTACCTACAACACTCAACAGACTTATACCCCTAAAGCTAGTACATTCATACTTATCACCGTTGCCTTTATACAACGGGACCACACAAGCACTTGCCCAGTCAACTGGCACCATACCTCTCACAAAGCACACATTCAGCAATCTTACTAACCAGTCAACAATAGTCACTCCACCAGCCTTCAGGCATTCCAGAGCACACTCATCCATACCTGCAGCTTTCCCTGTTTTCATCTCCTTTACTGCCTTCTCCACTTCCTCCTTCGTGATCAAAGAATCATTCAACTCTCCCAACACATTTATTCCTTGCACCCTTCCATCCACCACAATCTCAGCCACCTTTCCCTCCTCAGCATTTAACAATCTTTCTAAATACTCTGCCCATCTCTTCCTTACTGATCCATCTCAATTAACATACCTTCCATCCTCTGTTTTTACTCTCTCTTCCTTCCCAGAGTCTCCCTTTCGCACCCTTTTCACCTCCTTCCAGAACATTTTCTTATTCTTTTGAAAATTCTCAGTCAGCTGCCTACCCCACTTCTCATCTGCAGCCACTTTAGCATCACGCACAGTCTTTCTCGTCCTATTCCTCTTCTCTTTATACATCTCATATGACATCTCATCCTTCCTGTGCAGCCACACTTCATATGCACGTCTTTTCTCAGCCACAGCCATACTTACTTTCTCGCACCACCATTCACTTCCTTTTCTTACACCACCACCCACACGTCTCACACCACACACCTCTTCTGCATGCCCCACCACAGCACTCTTAAACAACTGCCATTCCTCCTTCACACTGGCATTTTCCTGATCTTTCACTGCGTTCCACTCATCCTTCAATTTCTCCTGATACTGTATCATTTTCTCTCTTTTATCCAACTCACTCACTTTCAAAACCTCCCTGCCACACCTAACCCTCCTAGCTGTCACCCATCTCTTACCTACTCTTAACTTTCCCTCCACCAGGTAGTGGTCAGACATACCTCCACCCTCCCCTCTCAGAACCCTCAAATCCAACAATCTTCCTATTACATTCCTGGACACAACCACATAGTCCATCAAACCTTTATCAACAATCTTTCCACCCTCCTGTCTCACCCATGTATACTTATATCTTTCTTCTCAAACAGTGTATTTCCAATCACCATCTCTCGCTCAACACACATCTCTATCATTCGTTCCCCATTTTCATTTCTTCCAGGCACACCATGCATACCAACTACACCTTCAACTGCTATATTTCCCACTCTAGCATTCAGATCTCCCATCATTACCACATTCACATTCGCTCCAAAACTCTGCAGACACTCATCAACATCATTCCAGAAAGACTCCCTCTCTTCTTCATCCCTTTCACTACAAGGCCCATATGCACTCACAAACACCCACATCTCACGTTCAAATTTCACTTTCACCCACATCAGTCTCGATAACACCTCTTTCCTTTCAATTACACACTGCTGTACTTCCGGACCCACTAACAAGGCCACAGCTTCTCTTGCCCTTCTTCTGTCAACACCAGACAATCTTCTATTCACACTTCCAATCATAGACTCACCCTTCCCTTTCATCTTCGTTTCACTCAAAACTAACACATCCAACTTTCTTCTCACAAACATTCTTCCAATCTCCTCCCTTTTAGCCTCGATCGTACTACATCCACGCACATTCATAGACCCAGTCTTCAGGGTACGGGGATAACTCAATCCCCCATCCCTTTCTCAGGCCTGTCTCTTTTTAGGAAAAATATATGGATGGGAGATAAAAGGAAAACTTAATAAAATAAATCAGTAAGTTCGATGAAGAAACTTGTACGGAATTATAAAGAACAAAAGAAGAGCAAAATGAGATGAATGGATAAATATTGAAAAGACAGAAAATCATCAGGCAGTATAATTAAGCACTGACTAACAGAGATGAAAAAAAAAAAAAAATGTGTTACCTAAACACACCAGCAATGTGAAATTGACCCAAATTTCATCATGCAAACAAATGTTATTTTATAGTTAACGAAGTGGACGTGTTCCGGTTCAATTAATGTTGATGTATGGTCACAGCTGATTACTGGGGCTTGGAGGGGTGTTCACTAATTTAATCAAGGAAGGAGATAAGGGTTATTACTAACATTCTTTTTATCATTTCACAAATAACAAGCCCTAAAAGAAATCTCCTCTCCTACAGCCCTACAAACTAAGAACATTGTATTAATTTCCAGCAGTACAATACAAATAATATCATTTTCGTTACCACCTGCCACATAATATTAACAAGTACTTATAACCACAGTGTTTTTGATGTGAGCAATACTGATATGCCTAGACAACTGTCATTACGTGTTCCACTTCACCCTTTTTCTCTCTACATTATTTACTTTTATGATGATAAACTTGTAATATTTGGAAACCTTTGGAAGTATTTTTACATCCTAGTTACAAGCACCTTGAGAGAGAGAGAGAGAGAGAGAGAGAGAGAGTTACTGATATGAACGACAGGGAAGTTTTGCAGCTCCCATGACATTAGGGCTGTAGATTCCATAAAGAAGAAAACAAAATATTAGAAGCTATCAAGAGATCGCTACAGTAATGGACCATGTATCATTAAGCTATAAATGCTACGTTTTTCGTAATCATCATCATCATTGGGATCATCATCATCACAGGGCAGCTTATGCTGTTTTGATGTGCACCCCATTGGTCACGACCCAGTTCCAGCTAATTTGTGTCTGGCGTCTCTAATATACCGTAATGCCTCACCTAATCCACAAAATACCCTGCCGCTCAACCCATAATCTGTTATCGTAATGATGGTAAGTGAAGGCTTGTCCTGCACACTTTTAGGCTTTGCTCACCATAAAACAGACTCATATGGTATCGTCATCAGCAATAGTTACCCAGAGTTGTGTATTGATATTCCAACTTCATAGATAATTTTGTTTCATAGTTTATACAGAAGTTAGCATTTCCTTTGTTTGGCGTTCAGTCGGTATGTAATAACTTCCTCTTTCAACCACTGTATCTGGCAACATGTTATGATCGGAAATGTTTACATTCCAGGAAGTTATCGTAATACCCTTACCTACGCTCGCGAAGCAAGAGTGGATATTATGCTTAACTCAGCGAGAGCGCGCGTACGTGTGTTGTGTGTGGGAGTGGGTTTGCGGGTTTCCTGTGTGTGTGTGTGCGCGCGCGGGTGCGAGCGCAAATGTGAACATAACTAATGATTTGTCGTACTTAAATAAACCTGGTGGAAACGTCGGAGTTCAGCCACACAATTATTGACAACAACGGGTGAACGGTCAAGGTCACACAGTTAGGTTAAAGTGAGTCCTAGCAAGGACAGCTTAAACCTTTTTTTTTTTTTTAATCCAGTTTGGATCATTTTAGGTGTAAGAATTAAAGGTAGGGTAGCTCAGTAAGGAAGAAGATCGAGTTTGAAAACAATTAGTCAAAGGTTAAGGGCACAGAGTGAGGTGGAAAAAAAAAAATGACCTGTGCGTCTTTGTGTGAACAAAACAACTAAATGTTTTGATCTGGTTTGGACCAAACTTGGTGGAGCGGTAGAGGATCAGCTACGGGTTTGACCAAGTGTTCCTGGGAACATTAGATGAAACGTCAAGGTCACATGGCAAGGTCAGTTTCATCAGTTTTTGTCTGATTTTCGTCAAGCTTTCTGGAAGGGTTCGAGGTGGACCATAGATAAAGGGATTCGATTTTGAGAACAGTCAGTCAAAGGTCTGGGTCACATGGGAAAGTCAAATCTCAGGATCACATGTCAAGGTCAACCCAAACAGTTTTGATCCGATGTAGACAAATTTTGATGGAAGGGATAACTCGGTCACGCAAAACTCAAGGTAGCCTATTTGATTTGGAGGGCAGTTGTTAGAAGGTCAGTATCATAAGGGAAAGGTGGATGTTTGGCTCATGAACTAATTGGTGGGTGTGGGTGTTCCATTCTCAGTGTTCATTATTCCTTTTGTGTTTGTCTTCCCTTTTTGTAAAATTTCATTTAGGCTACTGTAAATGTATTAAATATTTCCGTGTTCACACCTCCTCTGTCAAATTATTATTCACCTCAATTTCTCAACTGTGTGTCTGTCTATCTGTCTGTCTGTCTTGTTTTTTTCTTGTCTTATACGGTATTCATTAATCTGCAGCACTGATGGCTTAAGTCTCGTGGAACAATGAAGGGATTATACAATGAGTCATGTATAAGTTATAGTATTTTCCCATATTTGGGGAACACATTTCATTCCAGTATAAGCACCTCAATATGATAACTTACTGTTATGGTTGTATATCTCCATATAATAAATATCAAGTTTGAGAAACTCCTGAAACTCGATGGGATAAATCTGGCTTTCATTAACCTGCCCAGTATTTGAGACTTTTCCTAATTCAAATATAATTATCTGTAAGTAGCAACTATAAGGAAATTAAGACGTTATCATTCTGAAGGTTCTGGTGTACACTGCAAGCTTATTGACATTTCCTGCAGGCCGATGTGTTAAAACCTGCAGATTGTATCGACTGAAATAAATGTTTGACTGAATTTCGCCTGTGTTACTCATTCGACGACTACGTGTTAGATCAGTAAGTACAACTACAGTATTAAAAGGTTGACCATTGGGGTATACAGTTAAAAATTAAGACACTGTAGGGATGATATTAAGAAAAGGTGTATGTGGAAAGTGATGATAATGGTGTCTGAGTGTGATGAGTGCTGAATCTGAGTGGTGGTAATTACTGCAATAGTATCTGAGTAGTGGTGATGGTAAATCTGGGTGGGGGTGATGGTGAAGTCTGGGAGATGATGATGGTGATGTCTGGGTGGTGATCATTGTGTATGTGTGGTGTGTGTGGGAGGGGAGGGAAGAAGGGTAGGGTGATTGCTGGTTCACATAATTATAATCCTTGGGCTGGCGTCGGCTAGTAAATGATTCAGCACATGACTTGTTTTGTACTTCATTTTTGCTATCTCGTATACATTTTTGTTTAGCTGAAGACCTTTCGAGGTGGAGGGATTAGACATAACCTTAATTATCTCCTTCACTAATAACAGATCCTTCCAAAGCTGAATACAGTTGTCTGAAGATAAATGGATACCTAATATTATACGCTGCAAGATTTATTGGGTAAAGAACTACTTAAGACTGAAGTAAAAAGGGAGAAGGGGAAGGAAGGCATTACTTAATGAAAATGCAGGAAGTAACTGCAATGTGAATATGATTTGTGGATACTAGATGATGAATAGGTAATATTAACGACAATATATTATTCTCTCTCTTTAATTACGAATAACATTTTGTATTTGATACTTGGAACATGAATTAATGATGTTGGCATTACCCATGCCACTAAATGCGTTTTTTATCGCTGATCACGAATGGTTTGATAGTGAGGATAGAGTGTTTATATGATGTAGAGTATTTGACCACAGGAAGAAAAGACTGCTTTCATAGACCTGCAGGAAAACTATTACGACTAATTAAAAATAAGAAAAAAAGTTTCTTTGAAACTCAAAGAGCAAGGGAAATCGTTTTATTAAAATGATTCCTTGTAGCCAAAACTTAAAATTGCTTAACAATCAGCTGATGCCTATCTAACGTGACAGTTCACATGTCAAATCAACTCAAAATTTCAAGCTATGCAACACTGGATTTCAGAAGAAAGTCGAAAAAAATGCCTGCTTATAGCCGAAATTTTAAATCGCCTAATAGTCAGTTGTTGCATCAGCCGATCAACTTTGTATTTCATAAGGAAATCGCTCAGAGTTCTCCAAGAGCATATATTCGAGCTTTCCTTAAAGAAAAAAAAATCCCCAAGGTGTGCCACATATAGACCTATTGGCTTCGCCGTAGGTAAAAAAAAAAAAAAAAATCCCCCAGGAATATCTTATACACCTCTTAGCTTTGCAACTGGTAAAAAGATCTATTCATGTGTCCATCAGTCCATTGTACGAGTATACTGACATAATAGACGTGCAGTCTGCCAGGTCTTGACTATTCATTCGTTACATTTAAGGCGAGAGTGATCAGTCACTCACTCCTGAAGGAATTCATTTGCAGGCTAAACCCCAACCCTTATTCGGGCTGAAGCCATTAAGGGCATTATTCGGTTGCAGTGTGTTAACTCGCCAGACCAGTGAAGGTTATATGGCTACCATCGAATGTAGTCAATAGTATCCGGGTTATAGGAAAAAATTTGTCTTTTCACTTAGTGCAGTTACCTAAAGATTTGTAGTGTCTCGAGTGAGTGGTAGGCTTTCCCACCAACCATAAAAATGATGATGATGAGCACATTGTTCTAACAAACAAGATGCACGGAGCCACAATAAATAACTAATTAGATCAAAACTGATATACCTTTTGAAAACTTTGTCGTATAATTAAGATGTACTGTAATGACTCATACACAGAACCATTAATAAACAAGACTTCACTGCACTGGCAATAAGTACATACATCAGGAAGGGTCATATTAAACTGACTGCTTATTGACATTGACTCTATAATAATTATTAAGCAAAATTTACAGATGGCCAAAAATTATTTTGCAATACAGAGAAAAACTATTTACTCCAAAATTATTGATAAGACGTAGAGATAAGGAAGGTACAAAGACAACGGTTGAAAAAAAAAAGCATAGGCACAGGAGAACAGTTGGAATGGGAGGTACTTAGAGTCCTGTTCCCATTGTTACACTACACACTGTACTCTGTCTTTCTCTGGTGGAATGTAGTGCTGGGGACAGGACTCTGAAACTCCTAAACTCCTCCTATCACAAATGCGCTCTTGTTTCTGTGCTTTATTCATCACTTATTTCTGCACGTTTCCCGTCCCTGAATCTAATTAATAATTTTGGGATCAAATAATTCTTGTATAGATTATGATACTTTAAGGGAAGATCGCTAACAAACTTTAGCAATAATATAAAACCACTTTTAACCGTTTAATAGTTTCTACGATTGCTACTTATACATTATTCATAAAATGCTTACATGCAGAGGAAGGATGAGATGTCATATGAAAGGTATAAGGAAAAGAGGAATAGAGCGAGAAGGGCTGTGAGTGATGCTAAAGTGGCAGCAGATGAGAGGTGGGGTAGGCGGCTGACAGAGAATTTTCAACAGAATAAGAAAATGTTTTGGAAGGAGGTGAAAAGGGTGCGAAAGGGAGAGTCTGGGGAAGGAAGAACGAGTAAAAGCAGAGGATGGAAGGATGTTAATTGAGATGCATGCAGTAAGGAAGAGATGGGCAGAGTATTTTGAAAGATTGTTAAATGTAGAGGAGGAAAAAGTGGCTGAGATTGTGGAGGATGGAAGGGTGCAAGGAATAAAGTGTTGGGAGCATTCAATGATTCTTTGATGACGAAGGAGGAAGTGGAGAAGGCAGTACAGGAGATGAAAACAGGGAAAGCTGCAGGTATGGATGGGTGTGCTGTGGAATTCCTGAAGGGTGGTGGAGTGACTATTGTTGACTGGTTAGTAAGATTGTTGAATGTGTGCTTTGAGAAAGGTATGGTGCCAATTGACTGGTGTGGTCCCGTTGTATAAAGGCAAGGGGGATAAGTATGAATGTACTAGCTTTAGGGGTATAAGTCTGTTGAGTGTTGTAGGTAAGGTGTATGGTAGAGTGTTAATTATGAGAGTTAGAGAGGGTACAGAGGGAGTGATTGGTGATGAGCAGTGTGGCTTTAGGAGAGGGAGGGGATGCACTGATCAGGTTTTTACTGTGAGACAAGTGTGTGAAAAGTATTTAGCGAAAGGCAAGGATGTGTTTTGGGCATTTATGGATTTAGAGAAAGAGTATGACAGAATTGATAGGGAGGCTTTGTGGACTGTTTTAAGATTGTATGGACTTGATGGTAGGTTACTAAAAGGGGTGAAAAGTTTTTATGTAAATAGTAGAGCGTGTGTAAGAGTGGGAAATGCTGTGAGTGATTGGTTTCCCGTGAGAGTGGGGCTGCGACAGGGATGTGTGATGTCGCCTTGGTTGTTTAATATTTACATGGATGGTGTTGTAAGGGAGGTGAATGCAAGAATTTTAGGTGGAGGTCTGAGTCTGGTGAATGTTGATGGTGGAGAGTGGAATCTGAAGCAGCTGCTGTTTGCAGATGATACTGCACTGGTGACTGATTCAGGAGAGAGATTGAGACAGTTGGTAGAGGAGTTTGGAAGGGTGTGTGAAAGGAGGAAATTGAAAGTAAATGAGAATAAGAGTAAAGTGATGAAGTGTACGAGGTTGATAGATGGCAGGGGGATGAATATAGTTTTGAATGGTGAGTTGCTTGAGGAGGTAGATTGTTTTAAATATCTAGGGTCACATGTTGCTGTGGATGGAAGAATAGATGCAGAAGTGAAGTTTAGAATAAATGAAGTAGGAAAGGTGCTGGGAGGAATGAAAAAAGTGTTTAAATGTCGTTCGCTTAGAATGGATGAAAAGAGAAGGCTGTATGAGGGTGTTGTGGTACCGACTGCGTTATATGGGGCTGAAACATGGAATATGGGTGTAGCAGAGAGGAGAAGTTTGAATGTAATGGAGATGAGGTGTCTGAGGAGTATGTGTGGAGTGACGCGTATGGATCGGGTGCGAAATGATGAAGTGCGAAGGAGAACTGGAGTTGTTCGGGAGATGGCTGGTAGAGTTGAGCAGAGGGTGTTGCGATGGTTTGGGCATATGGAGAGAATGGATAATGAGCGATTGGTGAAAAAGATAACTAGATCTGATGTGAGAGGTGTAAGGCTGAGAGGAAGACCACGAATAGGATGGATGGACAGTGTGAAGAGAGCGCTGGATGCGAGAGGGATGTCTGTTGAGCAAGGAAGAGTGGCTGTGCGTGACAGAAATAAATGGAGAGAAATTGTGAATGAATAGGTGATGACGCAGCCCTGAGGAGATATTCTCTCACATTTGGTCTGATCAGCTAGTCAGGTCAGGTGCGGGTAAGGGGATGGGTCTGTTATGATGTGGCAGGGGTAAACCAGTTCTGCTGTCGGGCCCTGCTGCGGATGTCACTGATTGCATTGCGCAGTTGACCCTTGTGTGGTGTGGTGCGGTGAGGATCTGTCCGTTCTCCCCTTTGGGGCTAAGATGCGAATGAATGTGTTTGAATGGATGAGTAAATGGGGAGTGTGTCGTCCTGTCTCAGCTACCTCCCTTTCCTTGGGGGGAAGCAGTCTAGGTATATAGATAGATAGATAGCTTACATGGAATGGTGTAAGCGGAATCCATGTAGGTTTACATATTCTTAGAAGAGGTCTAAGTGTTTTTAGGCTATAACTCGAGTACTGTAGCAGGAATGTTCCTCTTAGCGTGAAAAGAATCATTCCCATTTTTAGGAAGTGTTTTGGCGTTTAACATTCTCAGGGACGCCTTTTCTTTTGATGTTATGACTGATAAAGAACGCAAGAAAAAAAATATATATTTGCAACCTGATGTCGCGACTCCTAGGAAGGCCAGCAGGGTTTTGCATGCTGCTATAATTGAAATAGCTAAGGCTTTTTAATATGTTTACTTAAAGCTGGGATTAGCGGGCATTTTGGTGATTGGAACTTTATAACTGTCTGGGACGGCTTTGTGCACCTGCGCAATACCTACATAGTAACTGCTACTGCGATTACTGACTAAAAGGAAAATTTAAACAAGCATGTTCAATGACTGTGAACGTACATAGTGCTGTCAAACCCTCAGAATAAAAAAAAGTTTAGAATGGCTTTTGTATCGTTTAAGACCAATAAGATCTTGTTAGGGCAAGGCAGGATCAAAGAGATACGCACAAAAAGTCCATTTGCTTCTCCTGTCTCTTTGTCTTTCACCGATGGTATCAAGAGCTACAGACAAAAAGTCTTTTTGTGTCTCCTGTCTCTGTCTTTCACCTCTGGCATCACAGATGCTACAACGTGATGTAGTAGACTAAGGGGTATATTAAGTTTCAACTGTGGGTGACAATATACATTTTTGTCCATTGTGTCTCGTCCAAACATATATATTTTTTTTTTGCGAGGAAGAAGGAACCAAAGGCCATGAGCCCGCAATAAGAGTTCCCTCCAAGAGAAAAACAAAATACAAGAGACAGCCAAATTCAAGATCCAGTCATTTCGAGATGCCTGGACACACTGCGTTTGAAAGACTGGAGATCATAGACAGCAGGAAATACAGACAGGAGACAGTTCCAGAGTTGACCTGTTGCATAAATGAAGGACTGGGAGTAACGGTTAACTCTTGCATTAGAGAGCTGGACAGAAAAGGGATGAGAGTTTGCTGCTAGACGGATGCTACGCCCCGTCGTAGAGGTGGAGGAATGCATGCAGACAGTTCAGAGGAGCAGTGACCATTAAAATAGCGATAGAAAAGAGATAAAGATGCAACAGTGCGGCGAAGAGACAGAGGTTGAAGGGAGTCAGTGAGAGCAGGAGAGTTAATGAAACAAAAAGTCTTTGACTCCACCCTATTGAGAAGAGCTGTATGTGGGGAGCCTCCCCACACATGAGAGTTGTACTCCACACAGGGGTGGATAAGACCCCTGTATAGAGTCAACAATTGTGCAGGGGTAAAGAAAGAACGGAGTCAGCTTAGCACACCCAATCTCTTGGAAGCAGATTTTACAAGAGATGTAATATGATCTTTCCAAGATAAGTCCGGAGTAAATGAAACCCCAAGCATATATTTGTATATAACTGCACATTGCTATACATTTAGCCCCAGTCAGGACATTTAATTCTTTTCAATTCGTTTATATTTATTCTGGTTCAGCCAAGACCATTCAGTGCCAATGAGATCCAGTCTGGTCAGTATAGATCCAGCACGGTCCATATATGTCCATTGAGGCCCACACAAGTAAGTGTGGTTCATTTAGATTCACTCAGGCCAGTTCATGTCATGTTAGGGCCATTCAGGTACAGTTTGGTCAGTCCAAACCATACATGATGAAATAGTAATCAGAAATTGTAATCACTGGAATACATTCAATGGGTTTTGAGGAACTGTAATCGTAATCGATTCCACTGTCATCAAAGCGAAGGTAATCATAATCGTTATTGTTTCAGCTGGAAAAGTAATCGTAACCATGATTACATTATGATAACTTCCCAGCTGTGAAGCTCAAGTCTATGCTCCCCGCAGAAAATAGTAAATCTCGGAGGGGGAAAAAAAAAAAACGGAAAGGCCTGTACTGTGATTCTGAATGTGACAAAACTATTAGTGTATCTCTGAAGGAAAAAATGGAAAGGCTTGTACTATGATTCTGAATGTGAAAAAACTAGTAATTTTCCTCAAAACTATTCATAGAGGTGTATATTCCATATATAATACTGGTCAAACGTTTACGGCTAATGGGAGAGGTGGGGACGAGATCTGATAATGTTCATTTGTGTTGCAGGGCCCAACAGCTTGCCAGCAAGATATAGTAGGTTTTAAAATATATTGTTTTTATTGAATACAGGAATATTCTTGTACTTTCGGCATTATTTTGATATTTAATGAAATTCTGCTCTATTTTTTGGTTACTGATATCAATACTGATTTATCAAAATAAATCTAATAACCTACCAATATTTTTTTGAATAAGTGGCTACCCTGAGCTTGTATGAGGAAATCTCCAGGGGTGTAAGCGAATGATGATTAGGTCTTTGAAATACAATCTAAAACTAAAGTCCTAGGACATAGGAAATTTGTCAGTCAAGAGATGGTGCCTGAATCTTTGATCAGAAAGGGGCGGATTTAGCAAGTGGGAGGATGTGAGTCTGGTGGGGAAGGGTGAGGGAGAGTCAGTGTTTGGAGAGTTGGGGCTCACGTTCATTGGTTCAAACTTGTGTCTTGACCAAGATTGGAAGATTAATATTACCGAGGCGAGTTTTGGTGTACAGAACAATTTATCTGGAATTCGCAGTTAAAGGATGAGAAAAATAATTACTTAAAAACAAGTAAAGTCAGAAAAGGGGTTCAGAAGTTAAGTTTCATGTGGTGGGATCTTTCCCACGACGAGGGAATCTTGTGACAGAAGTCAATATGACGTTATTAATGGATTTTGCATCTCATTGCCTGTAAATATTAGTTGCTGTTTATTTTTGTACTGTCTTCCAGTGTATATGTCCCTCTAGTATTCGTTCTTTTCATCCGTTTAATCATTTTGTGCTATTCAATGGTAGTGCTGAAACCAAAATAAATGGATGTAGAGTCCACCGCTGCAAAGAGAGCTTTTAGGCTTTTGGCTGGTATGGGTATCACTTTAAATGATAGGCCTACATAGGTTGACATTAACCAGATGAATATTTTTTGATGTTAAGGCCCCTTCACACGGTCAGGATTAATTTACAGTATCCTGTTGTCAATATGATAATTTCAAATGAGTCCAGGGTCTCATGATCATTATTATGGATCAACTTGTCAGGTAGTGCTATCATTTAACGTGTCTTTTTAACGTATTTCTGTTTCGGTTCCCACTGTGAAATTTTTTTATCCCACCCACCCCACCACCAGTCAACCCATCCACCCATATTCACTCACCCGTGCGTAGTAAGTCCGTCACCTTGCTTGTCCTCTGTAAAGCCATAGATTCCCCCCACCGACCAACTCACAAAGCACACTCATCCAACCCACATGCACAGCCCACACTCCACCCCACTCAGCCACCCACCCAATCCTTTCCAGAAATCGAACCACCCTACTCTGCATATCTACCATACCCAGCTCACCAACCACACTCATTTCGCCCACTCAATCCTCTTTGCCCACCACCCTTACCTACCCACCCCACCTTCCGTATCTCTTCACCCTTGCTGCTTACTCACCCCACACACCCTGACCAGCCACCTAACCCATCCACCCTGTACACCCACTCCACTTTTCCGTCCACCAACCTACCCACGCAGGCGCAAGATGGCTTGCACTTTCACACACACACACACACACACACACACACACACACACACACACACAGGGAGAACTGCTTTTAACCCGCGGCGTCCCAGGGACGTACTTCCACGTCCTCACGTTTTGTCAGCTAATCCCGGGGACGTACTTCAATGTCCTGCAATTGCAAAGTTCATAATTTCCACAATTTTCAATTTTCGCTAGTCATTTTTGGTACGTATACACGTGACACCTTCCTCAACAAGATGCCAGGCAGAGACAATGCCTTACCCAGCATGACCTCCTCCCCCCCCTGCATGCCATTCTCTCAGCAATTCACCTGTTATCAGTGACCTGGCCAGTATAGCCATGTCATGCCACGGTACGAAATTCAGGGCCAGAGTGATTCCCCAATCAATGACAATGTGGAGGACAAACTTTACATAGCATTAGAGGAAGAAACAGTTAGAAATGATGATCAGGTAATGTGGCAAAAAAAGGTCAGGTATTAGTGAGTGAAACAATGCTTATATTGCCTATATTACTGCTTGAAAACCAATATACTCTTGTACTACATATAAATTCGTAACAGTAAATAAATAAATACCGTTTATGAGTGGTGTGAAATAGTTATCCTCCCATAGAACTCGTTTTCTTTGGTGCCAGCCTGATAGAAAACCCAGTAAGGTAAGGAGGCTCTCCTACCTGTAATGAGTATTTTAAACCTCAGGTGAGCGATTTCTCTATGAATTTTCGATGTTTCTTACCAAAAGCGAAAGTTTTAGCAAAAAAAAAAAGGGTCGAAAAATGGTCGGGATTGGGGGGTACCAGTGGTCAAAAAGTGGTCAGGACGGGGCGGGTTAATGTACAGATTGTTGTTCTTCATACCGCCCCACCATCTTAACCTTACTGCCGCCCAACCACTCACTACACCAGAATGTCAGTGATTCGGAGGGGCTGATTTCAAATTTGCCTTTGTTTATATTAATCATAGTAATATCCATATTGGTTCATGCTGTCCATGAAGAGTTGTACTTTATGATTCTAAAATAAAACAAACACTTTTCGTTTACATCTTTATTGAAAAAACAAAAAGAGAAACCTGATGCAAACGTTTCTAGCAATTAAATTCCGAAAATTGTTTGTCCTTCATATTACTCCAGGTTAAAAAAAAAAAAAAAAATGGGTGCATTTCAGATCTGTCTGAAACATTGTCTTTCACGTGAGTTCCTTATTCCCACAGCTGCTACAAACATCCTTATACATTAAAAAATGATGCGATTGAGCGTGCTCGGGGATAACCGTGGCGTTTCACATTTATTACATTTACCCTTTGGTGGAAGGTTGTGATGACCATCATCCACTCACTTAATGCATTGTTAACTACTTCTTCCTTCACATTTATCATTGGCTTTCCGTGTCTGCCTTTCTCTGTTCCTACTTCTCTCATCCTTTCTGTTACTCTTTTTATAGCTTGTTTCATTTCAGGTGGCTCTGTATTCAGTGACAAACTCAGAGGTTTCCTGTAACCCTAGAAACCTACAACGCTGGGTGGTAACCATATAGACAAGTAACAGTATGGTGTGGAGCCTGTTATGATCCCTCTGTTAAGTGAATGGAGAGATGCAAATGAGATGTCTACCTGGGAACCAAAGCTCCACACTGCCTGGCTGTGGCAAGGCCCTGCCAACCGCAAGGGATCATAGGTTAATTTCACAGGATGGCCCTGCCACGATATTTGCCTGTCTCCGGTTGGTGGGTCTCATCAGCTAGATAATCAGCGGTTACTCAACAACAAAAACGACATACAACCTTCTAATATTTATGTTTTCACATCCCACTAATTATTTTGGTATTTACTGGTATGATCAAAATCGGCAGTTTTTAAGTAGGCCTACCAGTAAAACAGTCATACCACGTTGAGTACACCGCTTCCCGTCCGATCAGCGAAGTTAAGCAACGTTGGGTCTGGTTAGTACTTGGATGGGTGACCGCCTGGGAACACCAGATGCTGTTGGCATCCCTACGTGTCAAGTGGGGTTGGTGGAGGATTATTGCCCCTCCCTGTAAAATAATTAACTCTAGGCCCTTGGCCACCCCATTTGGGATACATGGCGTCTGGCAATGGATGGATGGATGGAAAACGTCTTTGTCAACGAGGTACAAGAGAGGCCATTTAAATCCAAAAACAATGAAATTTTGCATTACACCTCGAGGATGTCTAAAGTATATAGATGGCTATCTACCTACCGAGTTTCGTGGCTTTAAAATAAACTGTCTGGTCTGTGGCCCTCTTTGGAAGATTTTCGACATGCTGCACTTGGCGCGTGCCACGTGCACCCTCTGGGTGTGATGAAACCTGTCAAAAACAAACCTTAAAGAATGTGGCTATCATATGGTGCAAACCACGCAGTGATTGGCCCTGTGATTGCTGAGATATAAGCTTCTCACAAGCTTGGCTGGACCGGGTCGGGCGGCTTATGTGTGAGATAATGCCACTACATGACGAGAGACACGTGAGGTCTTCGCCCTCTCTCGTAATTATTATCTCCTTGTTAGATCAAATTAAGTATATCTACCGTATAGGGTAACAAGTTAGTAGATGATTTACTGTGCGCTTTATCTCCAAACACTTCTCAAGCCTGCCAACCTTGAAGTGACAGACATGGGGTAATCGTAATCTGTAATCGTAGTAGACTGTAATCGATTACAGACTTTTGTGTAATCGTAATCGTAATCGATTATTTAGGCATTTTTTCAAAGTAATCACAATCGTACTCGATTACTCTTGTATTGTAATCGTAATCATGGTTACGTTTACTATTACAAGGCCCCAGATAAGTTATTCTTCCACAAATACTCAAAGATAAAATGCTGTAGGTCAGTGTCAAACAGTCAAATATACACCATAAAAGTCCATAAGTAATATGAAAACGAAAGTGAATTGTAGGTTATCACCTAGAAGCGTCCATATATCCTACCTAAGCTAGAATAATATCATCTGGGAAGATCTCAGTTGGTAGAAAAGTTAATAGAATGAAAGGGTCAAGGACAAAGTAAAGAAATTTTCTCGATGCTTGAATTATAAAAACACCTTTGTATTGCAAAGTGGCAAAAAAATAGAGGAACAACTTATTGGACATAGCACTGTGCAGTATATTTTTATCCAGAGTAACAGTCGCCATAGGTTCTGCAGAATTTAACCCTATGTTCTTCCTTACTCAGGTATTTGTAATTAAAATGATTTGCATAATATAAGGTATATATCCCTAGAAAATATCAGTTTCATATTACAAGATGATGTTTTTGCTTTTAAAAAATAACTTCAGCTATTTACTTAATCACTGTCAAATATAAAAGAAACGTGCTCATAATAATATAGTGCATAACAGTACATGTAATCAGGATTGTAATCATGATTACCTCTTTTGTAATCGTAATCGTAATCGATTACTCTTAATTTTACTGAAATCATAATCGTAATCATACTCTGACGTTTGCAAAGTAATCTTAATCGTAATCGATTACAATACCCCTGTAATCCCCCCATGCCTGCGAAGCGAATTTTTAGTAACTGCCATGTTATACAGTATCTGCTATGTGCCAGTTGCGATACATGCGTGCCTCGTGATACGTTAACACAATTCATAATACATCTGCATTATGTGAAGTGATGTTGGTTATATATATATATCATCTCATCTCATCAGCCGTCTGAGTGTCCATTGCAGGACCGGCCTATCCCGACCGAAGTGGGGACGATACAGACAATGTATCTCTACCAAGTGGCTTAGGCTGTCTGGTAGAGATTGTATGTAGGGTGAGAAGTGCTTGTAAGTGTAACTGTAGTGTTGTAGTGGCTTTGGATGTGTGCACAGTCTGTGAACCTAGTGTAATCAGCCAGCGCAAGCCGACTGGGTGCAAGCATACTTTATAGTATGTGACACTGGTTCAACCACAGCCCCCTTGTGTCCGCCAAAGCAGTATGTGACCAAGAGAACGTTCCCAAAGTTTATTACCTTCGCTGGGCGTGAACCCTCATTCTTCAGTGTACAAAAAAGCACACTTTACCACTGTACCACAGAGGCTCCTCTTTCTCTCTCTCTCTCTCTCTCTCTCTGTATATATATATATATATATATATATATATATATATATATATATATATATATATATATATATGATGAGGTGAAAGATAGAGATTGTCCAGGTGCTTGAGAGTGCAAAAGTGGATGTATGTGAATTAACTGAAACTAAATGGAAAGGTGACAGTGTGAGGCAATGGGAGCATGGATAGGGTTTATTTGCGGGTGTAGGTGAGAATGAGTGGGCAAAAGAATGAGTGTGTATTGTTGTGAGTAACAGATGGAGGGAGAATATAAGAGCGTATGCATCAGTTGGCTCAAGGATTGTGTGGTTAAGATTGAAAGTTGGATTACAAATGTGGGCAATTGTGTGTGTGTGTGTGTGTGTGTGTGTGTGTGTGTGTGTGTGTGTGTGTGTGTGTGTGTGTGTGTGCACCAACACAAGATCTTGCAAGCAGAGTGAGAAAACAGTTCTGGACAAATGTGGAAGTGTGCATGGAAAAGTTTGAAAGGAATGAGAGAGTGTTTTTGATCGGTGATATGAATGGTAAAGTAGGGCATATGAAGGTGCATGGGGTAGTTGGTGAGTGTGGTGTGCATGCTGAGATAGATGAGAATGGTAGTGCTTTAGTGGACATTTGTGTTGGGAGGGGGTTGGTGATAGCCAATACCCTCTTCAGACACAAAATGATCCACAGGTATACATGGCGAGTGATGAGACGGGTGGATGGTGAACTGAATGACAAGAGGGCAATGATTATTTATGTGTGTGTGGATGAAAGGATGCGAAAGTATGTAATGGATGGAAGAGTATATAGAGGTTGAAGGAGTGGACTTTCTGACCTCCACTTGGTTGTGGTCAAAATCAAGGTCCAAGTAAAATGGAGAAATAAAAGAAGGGAAGGACGGGAGGAAGGAGTAGATGCAAGGAGAGTGGAAATGTTACAAGAGGATGAGAAAAAGGAAGAATATAAGAGAGAAGTGGAGGAACGATTGGGTAAATATGGACTGAAGCAGATGGAGGATGTGGAAGGTGTGTGCAAGATAATTACAGCAGAAATATGTGCAGCATGTGACGTGGTGTGTGGGATGAAGAGAAGACGAAAGGGGATGCAAGGAACAGGATAGTGGAATAAAGAGGTGAGACAGGCTGTGGCACAAAAGAGGAAAGCACATAGTGAGTGGATGAGAAATATGGGTGTGGAAGAAGTTGAAAGACGGAAGAGAGTGTTTTAATTATATAGCGAGGAAGAAAGAGATGAAAAGATTAGTAAGAAGAGAGTGGATGAGGAATTTGGAAGAAATTTGAGTGTAAAGTGGAGGGAATGTAAGAAAATGTTCTGGAAAGAGGTAAAGAAAGTTAGACAGGGTGGCAATGAAGTTTATATATATATATATATATATATATATATATATATATATATATATATATATATATATATATATATATATATATATACAGGTACATCTATCTATCTATCTATCTATCTATATATGTATATATATATATATATATATATATATATATATATATATATATATATATATATATATAATACCTATATTTATATATATATCTGTATCTATCTATATATATACAGTACATATATATATATATATATATATATATATATAGATAGATAGATAGATGTGTATATATATAGATAGATATACACATCTATCTATCTATCTATCTATATCTATATCTATCTATCTATCTATCTATATATATATATATATATATATATATATATATATATATATATATATAATCATCAACCATTACAAGTCCACTGCTGAACAAAGGCCTGCCCCAGCCTCCTCCACGAATTCTTTGACTAAGCCAATCTTTGCCACGTTTTCCCTACAAATTTCTCTATCTCATCTCTCCACCTCCTGTCTGGCCTTTTTCTGCTATGCTTACAATTTCTTAGTGTACAGTCAGTCAACCTCTTACTCCATCGATTATCCCTTATTCTTGCTACATGGCCTGCCCACCTCCACTTCTGTTCTTTTATAACTTCTATAATGTCTTTGACTTTAGTCTGCTCTCTCACCCAATTTGATCTTTTCCTATATATAAAGAGAGAGAGAGAGAGAGAGAGAGAGAGAGAGAGAGAGATGGCAAAAGCTCAGACGGAGTTACGTCCATGGCGCCACCTCTGCAAGCCTTCCCTCGTGCTACAGGGGCATCTAATAGCTCTCATGACTTTAATGTCACTCAGCCATATTGCAGAACTTCTGCCTATCAGAATTCTTTACTTCCCTAAACTGCATCTCTCTAGAACTCGCTTCCCCAGAGTTGCTTCCCTCCAAACTTCAACCTACAGCTGTTCAAGTCTAACTGTTACAGATATTTTATGAACAGAGGACACCAGTAATCTGGTGTATGGATCATTTTTTTTTTATTCATTAGTTTTTCCTTCCTCTGTTCTGATATTTAAATATATACAGTACATATATATATATATATATATATATATATATATATATATCATCATCATCATCATCCGGACCTCCTTTCCCACCCAAGGGCAGGGAGTAGCAATGTCCAGACAACCCAAAATTGCCCAATCCAATGGGCCACGCTTCCATTCACTCATCGTTCAAGCCCCCGGAATCCTGGCTCTATCGGATACGCCAAAAACATTCACCACGTTCTGTAGCTTCACATATCGTATCCGACAGAGTCAATCCAGACGCTGCCGCGTTAAAAAGCGGTGCCAAAAATCCCTGATCATGCATATCTCCTCACAAAATTCATCCAGCCAGCTCGATCTCCTGTCAGTTCCCTAGCCTCACGGACTTCCAAACCTCTCTTCCTCACACATTCATCCACCATATCTCTCCACCTTCTCCTTGGCCTACCTCGCCTCCTCCTTCCTTCGAATTCGCTCAGATATACCTTCTTCACCACTCTATTGTTATTCATTCTCTCCACATGACCATACCATCTCAGTATACTCTCTTCAATTCTGGTGTCCACCGACTTCCTCACTCCGCATCTTTCACGAATCACAGTATTTCATAACCTATCCACCCTCTGTACTCCACATACATTCCTCAGCAGTCCCATCTCCACTGCTCTTACTCTTGACTTTTCATTTTCATGCCATATCATAGTCTCACATTCATATGTTAAAGTTGGCAATAACACTCCTTCATGTAAGCCTAGTGCAGCTGCAACACTCAAGCCTCTGTTTCTCATCAAGGCCTTCATTACACCAGTTACTTTTCTTCCTTGTGTCACTCTACTTTCAACTTCTTTTGCACATTTTCCTCTCTTTTCTATCACTGTATCCAGGTATTTGAACTCTCTCACCAATTCCAGTCTCTCTCTATTCACTGTTACATTGCACTGGGAGTCACCTTCTCTCTCAATAACCATCACTTTACTCTTTTCTACATTTACTTTCAAGGAACGACACTTACAGACATCAGCAAAACTCTGCACTAGCCTACCAAGTTCTTGTCCGGTACTTGCAAGCAGTACTGCATCATCAACATACAACCATCACCATTCATTACCAATGCCATCCCTCTCTCCAGTACTCGTGTTTTCACTTCTCTCATCACTCCATCCATATATACATTGAACAACCATGGGGACATCACACAACCTTGTCGCACGCCCACACTGATTGTGAACCATTTACTTAGATGCCCATTAACCCTGACACATGCTTCACTACCATCATAAAAACTTTTGACGGCACCTAACAGATTACCCTCTACACCGTACATGCGCAGAACTTTCCACAATCCTTCTCTGTCCACTTTGTCATATGCTTTTTCCAGATCCATGAATGCCATAAACACCTTATGATCCTTCTCACAAGCCTTCTCTACTATCTGTCTCACTGCAAATATTTGATCCACACATCCTCTACCACTCCTAAAGCCACCCTGTTCATCACTCACTAGGACTTCTGATATTTCTCTTACTCTATAATAATTCTTCCATATACCTTCCCTACCACACTCAGTAAGCTTATGCCACGATAATTCTTACACTCACTTCGTTCACCTTTATTTTTGTACAGGGGTACAATCACAGCCTTTTTACACTCTGCAGGCACAGTTTCACTCATCCATGCCTTCTTACGTATCTCCAACAAGTACTTCATTCCATTCTCTCCACTACATTTAAGCATCTCTGCATACACCTTATCAACCCCAGCTGCTTTCCCATTTTTCAGCCGCTTCACAGCACTCTTCACCTGTGCGAGTGTCACGTCTCCTGGCACTGCATTCCTTCTCTGCACATCCCCAAAACCAATCATGTTTACAGTTGCTCTGCTCTCTCTATCCCCATTCATTAGGCTTTCAAAATATTCTTTCCATCTGGTCCTTACCTGGGTTAGTCTTCGGAGCATAGTCGTTATTTTAGCTAATTTGACTGTTTTCTCAGTTGATGACCTTTGAAACCTGACCTGGCCAATGTAGTACACAGGTGTACAATTCAGAGTTGAAGTACTAGCCAGTGTTAATAAACACGCAAATTTTCATTCAACTCCATCCAGCTGGTGGGGAACTACAGGGCACTTTGGGAACCTGGTGCTGCTTGTTGGGGAGGCTGAGGCCAATCTTCGCAGGGTTGCCATTCGAAAACTAGAAGAAAGGGGAAAATAGATGGCACACCTCTCTTAGGTAACGACTTCAAGATTACACCTAAAGAAGTCAGATCTTTCTACCCCATTTAGTAAAGTTTCTGCAGCTGAAAACTCAAAAAGTACAAAAAAGCAGTTTTTCCTCCATCGCTAGGCAACGAGTAACTGGCTAGCAACCCAAACCTTGCTGACACAACTAGGTCATAGGCTGGTCATTGTATCAAAATTTGGTCGGAATCAGTTAATTATGAAGGGTCGATGTGCTTCACACAATTAAAGAAGAGAAGCCTATAGGTAACAATGGCCAGCTTTAAGCGGACCATGCTTTGTCAGTGACCAGAAGTGAGTTTTGACACTAAAAGACATTTCTATATGGATGTACTCCAGTGTAACATTAGACCCAAGAATCATGGCCCTGGCTTAACAATCTTCAGAACCTTAGCATTTCACATGAGCAGAATCGTTGTTTTAATGCTTTTCGTATTTTCTGTACTTGACGGCCTTTGACCCTTGACCTGGTGGAAAAAAGGTCGTGCATGCATGAAGCAAATTCTTGTAGTACTCATTAACGTCTGTAAGCATGCAAAGTTTCATTCAATTGCATCCGCCCACTGTGGAGCTAAGGAACTTGAAATTTGCTGAATGGCCAACCAGAGCTACACCTTCATGTTGGTGCTGCAGGCGACTGGAAGTTAGTTTTGACACTGTCATCTTTTTAATGGAGGTACTCAAGTGCAACATACCACCCAGAAATCATGACCCTTACTTAATAATCTTGAAGCCTTAGCATTTTGTGGGAGCATTGTTGTGATTTTAGCTGTTCTCACAATTTTCATATTTGATGACCTTTGACCCCTGACCTGGCCAATGAAGCACATAGGTGTACGATAGAAAGTTGTAGTACTAGTCAGAGTCTATATGCATGTAAACATTCATTCAATTTCATTGAGCCGCTCAGGAACTAGGGGGGCATATTTGAAAACCTATACTGGTTGGTTGAGACACTGAGGCCAACCTTCACAGGGTTGCTGGTCGAAACTTGAGGAGAGGAGGGAAAAATGGATGGCACACTTCTGATAGGAAATGATCTCAAGATTATGCCTAAAGAAGTCAGAGCTTACTATGCCCATTAGTAATGCTTCTACAGCTCAAAACATGAAGAGCACGAAAAAGGCGGCCGTTGCTAGGCAGCGAGTAGATGCCTAGCAACCAAAACCTTGAGGACACAACTAGGTCATATATGCTAGTCATTATGGCCTAGTTTGGTAAGAATCGGTTAATTCTAAAAGGTAGAAGGGCCTGCCGCAATTAAACAAGAAAACGTGACTAACAATTAGGGCAGCACTGAGATGGCTAAAAGAAAAAAGAGAAAATGTGACTAACAATAAGGGCAGAATGGAGCAGGCAAAAAGAATACAAGAATACAAGAAAGTATAAACGTGACTAACAATAAGGGTAGCTTGGAGCTGGCCAAAAAAACATGACTAACAGTATGGGCAGCATGAAGCTGGCCAATTAAATATATCAAATGTCACGACATCAGCGAAAAGGCACTGTAACAAACAAATTAATGTTAACCCCTTCTCTGTCATGGACAGACATCATCTGAACAAAATCGTTGAATGGTGTCCTGACTAAAATGATTTAGTGTGCGACAGTTGCAGAAAAAATGAAAACTCAAAACAATAAATAAATAAAAAGAGGGCTAAGTGTGCAAAGGTACAAATCCTGCTAAATCCCGGGAAGTGAAGCAGAAGACTGCCACCACCTTACCCTTATGACACCGGCCTCCAGTACATAACTCGGGATCTTAATCTTTAGCCAGGATGAGAGATGGGCGATGAGGACTTTGTGGTTTGTACAGTTCTTTCTGAGGAATATTTTTGTGGCTTTTGTGGTGGTTAGAGCACCACAGTCGCATAGGTATGATCACCAAATGGTAACTGAAGTTTTTCAATAATGTATTGGCCTTGTTGTACCGCCATCAAGGGTCGTGGTTTAAATAAGCGGGATCCAGAAACTGACAATTTCTTTATTCCTTCTTGTTCTTGGCTTCAGTAATACGGTTGATTATTTCGACGGCGACCTATTCTATGCTTGTTCACCATACAATAACAAATTACTTACAGAATAACGCCATTTCAGTGTGATAAAATAATCTTTTTCTCCCTTTGCCCCTCCTACCCAATGACGTCTTTTTCAGTACATTTTAATACCTTCTCACGATTTGATTCAGTTTAGGAAGGATCTGTTTGCAATCATTGGGTTAGCGATGAATTTATGTAACTTCTCCAGATCAAAAAACTTCTTAATCTTCATTGAAGAATCAGAGAATTAGCAAGAGAGGTAAAAGAGGCAGAGGTGATGCAAGAATTAAGGAATAACTAAAAATCATTTATATTATTATTATTTGCATTAAAAGTTGTTCTCCAAATTTATGATCGGTAACTTCCGTCCGGTTCTTAACCCCTCACTACGATGGCCCCCCACTACATGAAGATTTCCTGGCTACTCTCTCACCGTTTCTCTTTCCAATATTATCACTTTTCTTTCTGATCTTCACATCTTCCATTTAACTGAATTATTATTCCTGCTACATTTTACTTTAGTGAAACTGTTATTTAATTCATCGGTTCTAATTCTTCATTATTCCTTCCTTCCTTCCTTCCTCCATTGAGTTATTAAGCAGAAATATAAAAGACCTTGGTGAAAGTACCAGAAAATACCGGGAAGCTCGGGCATTTACTGAACAGTACAAGAGGCAATCACAATTTACAAGAAATAATGAAAAGTACCAGAAAGTAGGAGGTGGTACATAAGTACTGAAAAGTACCCGAAAACACAGATGATGCAGAAGTACTGACAAGTAGTGCAGAGTAACAGAGGAGAAGAATAAGAAAAGGCAACAAAATGTACAGAGGTAAATGAAAATAAGGTTGCTGAGTTGAAGTATGAGGAAACTCTGTCCTAATATTCTAAAGACTTTGTTGGGTTTGGATCATTGAGTTCTGAAAGTCATAGATCACCGAGTCATTATGGGTCATAATGAGATGCATCCTTATTTATTTTCGCAACTTTACCAGAAAGTAATAGAAAGTAAAGAAGTACTGAAAACACCAAAAACTGTGGAAAGCAGCTGAATGTACTGGCAAGTTATGTGCAGAGGAGTACGTAGTATTGGTGGAATGAACCATCAGTCTTATAATGTTGAAGGAAAGCACACACACACACACACACACACACACACACACACACACACAGGAGAGACAACACACGAGTCGGAGGTATATGACTGAGCTCCACTCTGGGGATACCTAAGCTGTATCTTCATAGCCTACGGTCAAGCTCGTATTAGGCAAGTTAAATGATGATCCAACATAGTAAAACAATTAACAGCGAAGGAAGTGCGGCCTAAAGTAAGTAAACATCTGTAAATCTGTGTCAAGAACTGCTGAAATTCATTACGTCAGCTAGACAACAAGGCGAGCAGAGTGAGGAAAATCGATAAGTAAAGATTACAGTATCTTTTCGTTAATGACGCCAAAAGCGTCAACGAGTATAGTC
Organism: Coenobita brevimanus; assembly: GCF_032717465.1. Lineage (NCBI taxonomy): Eukaryota > Metazoa > Arthropoda > Malacostraca > Decapoda > Coenobitidae > Coenobita > Coenobita brevimanus. The sequence continues at coordinate 14,842,396 of NC_137041.1, forward strand.
GCAGCTACACCCATATGACAGCACACGTGTCATCATGTACGATAGGATATATATATATATCGTGTCATCATGTACGATAGGATATATATATATATATATATATATATATATGTATGTGGGTGATGAGAGAAATGAAAACAAGTAATGGAGAGGGGGATGGCATTGGTAATGAATGGTGATGGATGGAATATCCATCACCATTCATAAGCTGATGATGCGGTACTACTTGCAAATACCAGACCAGAACTTGGTAGACCTGTGCAGAGTTTTGCTGATGTCTGTGAGCATCATGTCTTGAGAGTAACTGTAGAAAAGAGTAAAGTGATGGTTAATGAGAGAGAAGGTGATGCCCTGTGTGATGTTACAGTGAATGGAGAGACACTGGAACTGGTGAGAGAGTTCAAATATCTGGCTACAGTGATAGAAAAAAAAAAAAAAAGGAAAATGTACAAAAGAAGTTGAAAGTAGAGTGACACAAAGAAGGAAAGTAGCTGGTGCAATGAAGGCCTTGATGATAAGAAACAGAGGCATGAATGTTGCAGCTGCACCAGGCTTACATGAAGGAGTGTTAGTGCTAACTTTAACATATCTTTACCCTCAAAAAAAAAAAAACCTACCTATGCCATTTTTCGGTGATTTCTGGATTTTTGCATAAATAAATTCTTCATCACATGGCACACCTGATTGTATAGCTGCCTTTGTCGGGTCTAGAGTGTGAGTGGTCAAGGGTGTGAGCTGATAAACATTGAATTAATATGAAAATTTAGCAAATGAGGCAGTTGTTTTCGATTTCCTGAAAATTAGAAAAAATGACTCAGGCAGTTATTTTTTTACGAAAGTGACGATATGGATGTGAGACTACGGTGTGGCATGAAAATGAGAAGTCAAGAATGAGAGCAGTGGAGATGGAACTGCTTAGGAATGTATGTGGAGTACAGAGAGTGGATAGGATACGAAATAGTGTGATTATTTGAAAGATGTGGAGTGAGGAAGTCTGTGGACACCAGAATAGAAGAAAGTGTACTGAGATGGTATGTTCACGTGGAGAGAATGGATAACAATAGAGTGGTGAAAAGGGTATATCTGAGCGAATTTGAAGGAGGGAGGAGGCGTAATAGGTCAAGGAGAAGGTGGAGGGACATGGTGGATAAGTGTGAGGAAGAGAGGTTTGGAAGTCAGTGAGGCTAGGGAACTGACAAGAGATTGGGCTGGCTAGATGAATACTGTGAGGAGAAGCACATGATCATGGATTTGACACCCCTTCATAACATGACAGCGTCTGGATTACTCGGTTGGATACGTTTATGTGAAGCTCCAGAATTTGGTGAATGCTTTTGGCATATCAGGCAGAGCCAGGATTCCGAGGGCTCGAATGGTGAGTGAATTGAAGCGTGGCCCATTGGACTGGGCAAATTTGGGCTGTCTGGAAATTACTACTCCTCACACTGCCCTAAGGTGGGAAAGTAGGTCCGGATGGTGGTGATGATGATGATGATGATGATGGACTACACTAGGCAACAGCCGAGCTTAAATGGGTTAGGCAATTTTCTTGGGTGAAAACAAACCGACTAGAGTTATGCAGGTAATGGCATCGTTGGTACAACCACTGCAGATGGAAGGGCAGTGAAAGAAGAGTGAACTACTGATCGTAAGAGTGTGACAACGATGCCGATTCGGGCAGGGATCACTTTATATATTTTTGAAGCATCATCCATTTCCACAAAACCCACCCATATGTCGTAAGAACAAACCGGTCTTCACTGACATAGCCCTAGCATATTTCTGTATAAGCAGTTCGTATTAGTACCCAAAGAATGTCATAACTGGACGTGTAAGGCAACCTGTTGGTGTGCAGGAGGATTACGAGTCCTATATGCTCCGCGTCAGGTAAATATAAAATTATAATCTCGACATTAGGTTGTCTATGTCAAATTACCCTGAAAGAAATATATCTCTGAAATGTATGTTATGAAATCAGTCAGAGAAGGAGTTGAAATATAGATGGGAGCAAACATATAATAATAAAAGACTTACTGATTCGTCAGTATTTTATACTAAGCACAGATTTTGTTAACGGATGGGATGTTAGTTATAAGGGTTTACTTAACCGTTCACAGAAGAGGTCTGCCCAAAAAGCGAATAATTTAGTCTGCCTGGAACAAGACTGAAATACTTAAGGTTCTTGTTGATTAAATATGTTAAATCAAGAAACGGGAGGAAAAATCTGTAAACAGACATATTCGGCCTGGAAAAAAAAATAAAATAAAATGAGTATTAGAAATACCATAATGGCAAGAGAGGTGCAGGGTGGTTGTTGACGTGGTTCCTGCAGGTGATAATGTGGAATGGGCTGCCTTGTTTTTCACAAGGGAGAAGGACGAGGTCGAGAGGTCGGCTGTAAACACTTATATTGCAGAGGGAAGGCAGCGACACATGGCATAAAAGTGTGAAACAGAAAATTTTATGGAGTTAATGGAATGTGTGTGTGTGTGTGTGTGTGTGTGTGTGTGTGTGTGTGTGTGTGTAAATGACGGGACGAGAGGAAGAAGGGCACAAAAGCTTCCAGCGAAAATTAAAAACTATTGTGGGAAGGGCGAACAATGATTTTTTTTTTTTTTTATGTATCCGACTCTGGGCAGAGGTTTCAGGGTCTATATCTCGGGGACAGTATAGCCTATCCCAAGGCCCAGTAGTCCTCTTATGCCTCCACATGTCACCACTTCGGCGCTAACACCCACCATCCGTATTGAATACATGCTAGGGCTGTCTCATACAGGACTGGTGTACTGGTATTAGCGGGGGTACTTTTATGACATGTCGGCGGGTCATCTGGTAGATCAGGAAAGTCTTCTTTTATGAAATTCAAATCCTTAAACTGTTCCCTGCCCCAGCCGGGATTCGAACCTGGGTCCATCAGGACTGCAGGCCGCCTCTCTGCCGATACAACCACCACCTCCTCCTCATAAACTTACACAGAATTACCTAGACTTTCCTGAGAGATGAAGTAATGATCGTAAACACTTACCCTGTGGAAAGCAGGAAGGAAGGAAAGATAGAGTGGGAGCAAAAAGGGCTAAGAGAAAAACAAGAGAGAACTACACATGCAGGACCGGGCTAAAAAAAAAAAAAAAAAAAAAAAAAAAAAAAAGACAGATTTCTCAAAGGTAAAGGAGAGGGGAAGAGACTGGAAGGCAAACGGAGAACTTATGAAGAGGAAAAAAAAAATATATAGACGTAAGTTTTGTCAAAACATAATACAGAAATACATCAATTTCTCATGGGTGAAGGAAACGGTTTTCAGGGCTGTAAACAGTTGACACTGGAGAAGACAGAGAAGGGGAAATGAATGCACAGTCTTGGAACCAGAAACAAGAAAGACTGGAAAATGAAAAGAAAAGGAACTGTGATTAATACACAAGTATTCAATCATCATCACATTCTGTTTCTTCACATATACCTATCTGATAGAGTCAGTCCAAATGCTGTCACGTTAAAAAGGGGTACTATCTTCCTGGCCATGCGCTTCTCCACACAAAATTCATCCAGCCAGCTCCAACTCCTGTCAGTCTGTTAGCCCCACCAACTTCCATACCTCTCTTCTCCATACACTTATCCACCATATCCCTCCATCTTCGTCTTGACCTACCTCGCCTCCTCCCTCTTTCAAATTCGCTCAAACATTCCGTTCTCACCAGTCTGTTATCATCCATTCTTTTCATATGACCATACCATCTCAATACACTCTTCGTTTCTGGTGTCAACAGACCTGCTTGATCCGCATCTTTCACGAACCACATAGTCCGTATCATATCCACTCTTAGTACACCACATACATTCCTCAGCAGTCCTGGCTTCACTGCTCTTACGCTTGATTTTTCATTTTCATGTCACACCATAGTCTCACACCTGTACTGTATGTTAAAAATGGCTCTAACACTCCTTTATGTAAGCATTGTGCAGCTGCAACATTCAAGACTTTTTTTATTTTTTTTTTACAAGGTCTTCATAGCAACAGCTACGTTCCTTCCTTGTATCATTCTGTTTCCCACTTCCTTTGCACATTTTCCTCTCTTTTCTTTCATTGTACCCAATGATTTGAACTCTCTCACCAATTCCAGTCTCTCTCCATTCACTGTAACATCGCACTGGGAGTCACCATCTCTCTCAAGAACCATCACTTCACACTTTTCTATATTAATTTTACTCTCAAGGCACGACGCTCCCAGACATCTAGAATACTCTGCACTAGTCTACCAAGCTCTTGTCCGGTATTTGTAAGTAGCACTGCATCATCTACATACATCAATTTGAGATATTCCATCCATCACCATTCATTACCAGCGCCATCCCCCTCTCTATTACTCGTGTTTTTACCTTTCTAATCACCTCATCCATCTATCTATCTATCTATCTTTATATAAATATATATATATATATATATATATATATATATATATATATATATATATATATACATATATATACTGAACAACCATGGAGACATCACACACCCTTGTCGCACGCCCACGCTGATCATGAATCATTCAATTAGATGCTCATTTATCCTAACACATGCCGCAATACCATCATTAACACTCTTGACGTCACATAGCAGCTTACGATCTACACCGTACGTTGACAAAATCTTATCCAGATCCATAAGTGCCATAAACACCTTGTCATTCTCACAAGCCTTCACTATGTCTCATGGCAAATTTTTGATCCACATATCCTCTGCCACTCCTAAAGCTACATTGTTCGCCACTCACTAGGACTTCTGATATCTATCACACTTCTATCTATCTATCTATTGCCAGACGCCTCAATCCCGTTTGGGGTGGCCACAAACAAATCGCCTCCAAGTCGTCCTGTCCCCCGCCATTTCACTGCCCTGCTTCCAACTCACACCCCCGTCTCTCATATACCTCTCCACCCCATCCCTCCATCTCATCCTCAGCCTCACCCTCCCTCTTCCCCCCTCCACCTCACTCACATACACTCTCTTCGTCAGTCTTTCACCCTCCATCCTCTCCACATGGCCAAACCACCTCAGTGTGTTCCTCATAACGCTTCCTATCACATCCACATCCACACCACAACGCTTCTTTATATCCTCATTCGTCAGCCTGTCTCTGCATGTGACTCCACAGGCTCCTCTTAAGTAACTTATTTCCACTGCTCTCACTCTTGACTTGTGTCCTTCCAACAACGTCCAAGCTTCGCTTCCGTATGTTAGAGTTGGTATCGCAATACTGTCATGTAGTAACTTTTTCACTTCCATGCTCACTTCCCTGTTTCTTATCACTGCTTTCAAAGAACCAGCAACCTTTCTTCCCTGCTGTACCCTTTCACGCACTTCACCCTCCAAACCTCCATCCTTACTCTTCACACTACCCAAGTACTTAAACGTACTCACATTTTCCAATTCCTCACCATCCAAGCTCGCTGTACATTCACTGACTTCACCTCTCTGAAAGACCATCACTTTACTCTTCCCTACATTCACCTTTAGATTCCGTTTCTTACACACTCTCCCAAATTGATCCACCAAGCCTTGCAGCTCCCCTTCGTCTTCACTCAACAACACAGTACCATCTGCAAACAACAGTACAGGGAGTTTCCAAACACTATCCTCTCTCACCAGGGCCACTCCAACATCCACTACCCTACCTTGTACCTCTTTTATTACCCCATCCATGTACAGATTGAACAACCATGGAGACATGACACATCCCTGTTTCAACCCAACTTTCAAAGAGAAAAATTCACTTAGTTCACCATCCACACGCACTGCAGCCTTCGCACCATCGTACATACTCTTCACAGCATTCAACAACTTCCCATCTACTCCATATATTCTTAACACTTTCCACAATCCTTGTCTATCCACCATGTCATATGCTTTCTCCAAATCCATGAAAGCCGCATACAACTTCTTTTCCTTCTCTAGAAACTTTTCCATTAAAGATCTATCTATCTATCTATCTATAGCCCGACGCCCTAATCCCGCAAAGGGTGGCCGCAGACAAAACGCCTCCAAGTCACTCTGTCACCCACCATTTGACTACCCTCCCTCCAACTCACCCCCCCCTCCCTCATATACCTCTCAACTCCATCCCTCCACCTCATCCTCGGTCTAAGAATGAATATCTGATCTACACAACCTCTTCCCTCCTAAAGCCTCCCTGTTCTTCTCCAACTAATTTCTCTGTTCTTTCTCTAACTCTGTCAGCAAGTATCCTACCATACACTTTTCCTATTATACTAAGTAGACAAATGCCCCTATGATTACCACACACTTCTTTTTCCCCTTTTCCTTTGTACAAGGGAATAATTATACCTGACTTCCAATCCTCCGGGACTCTACCTTCCTCCCAGGCCAATCTGCACATCTTCCACATCCATTTTACTACTATCTCTCCCCCATGCTTCAGCATTTCACCACACACTCCATCAATTCCTGGGGCTTTCCCCGATTTAACTTTCTTCATTGCTTCCACAACTTCTATCCTACTGATTTCTTCCTGTCTTCTCACCTCCCTCCTTCTCCCAGCCATTCCCCAGCCACTTATACTCGCATTACTTCCATCCTCTACGTTCAACAAATCCTTAAAGTGTTCTCTCCATCTGCTAGTAATCTACCATTTTTATCTTTCACTCCCCTGCTAACTTCACTTCCACTCTGTCTTACTCTTTTCACCTCTTTCCAAAACATTTTCTTACAGTCCCTCCACTTTACACTCAAATTCCTCATCCACTCTCTTCTTACTCTCTCTTACTAATCTTTTCACCTCTCTCTTTCTTTCCACATATCATCCCTATAACACCCAATAGACTAACGCCACGATAGTTCTGCAATCATTTCTGTCACCCTTATTTTTGTACAGGGGTACAATCACTGCCTTTTCCCACTCTACTAGCACAGTTTCACTCAACCATGCCGTCTTACATATCTACAACAAGTACTTCATTCCGCTCTCTCCACTACACTTAATCATCTCTGCATACACCTCATGAATTCCAGCTGCTTTCCCATTTTTCAGCCTCTTCACTGCGTTTTTCAACGCTGCTAGTGTTACGTTTCATGACATTGCCTCCCTTTTCTGTACACCACCCAAACCTATCATTTTAAGAGTCTCTTTGCTCTCTCCATTCCCATTCATTCCATCTGGTCCTTCCTTCATCCCCAAGGGTTAATAATCTACCACTTACGTCCTTCACACTTTCACATTTCTTTCCACTGTCACTTCTACATTTCCGCACCTGCTTCAAGAATAACTTCCTGTTGTTGGTGTGATTTATATTCATTTCTTCCTAGATCATAAGATATTATCTCCTTTTCCCTCTTCACTAGCCTCTTTATGTACTTCTTGCTCTTAATATATTCACTTCATATATCAACTGAACCCCTGTCCGGTATCCACTCTAACCACATCTTCCTCTTTTCCTCCACTGGAGGAAATATCGAAACATGGTTGAGGCAGTAAAGCGGTACGTAATTCCATCCCTAAATTTTTTTATGGCCTTCTTTTGTGTGCAGCATCATTGATTAACAGTTATACCATTATCGTGACACTTTTCAAGTGTACTTACACTGCACCATAATGTCTTGTACTTAAATTTACTGCCTGACCTTCTTTCGGTGTACTTATTTTTCTTTGGTAGGTTACACTGCCATCCCTACACCTTCACACATTTTATTAGATTTTTGTTTTTTTTTAATTCTTGTTTTGCTGATTTTGAAATCCTGCGGGTAAGAAAGTTCAGAAGGATATTGTAAGTTTTCAACTTAAGAGATTCATTGTAGGGATTGGATTAAGGAAGGCTCTGACTATTTCGCTCCAGGTCTAAAAGTCTTTCGTGTAAGAAGAAAAAATCTGAAGAAAATAACAAGACCGGAGATATTTCAACAACCACGCCTTGTGGTGGTGTATGGCCGAAACTTTAACTGTGTGACCTTGAATTTCATTAATTGCTCTCAGACTTAAAATATTTCATTTTTGTGTGACCATGAACGTCTCCATTAAGTCTGGTTCAGTATGGACAAACAGTATTTAAGGTGACCGTGCCCTGTGACCTTGACCACTGTCCTATTTTTCACAAAACTTAATAATATAATCAATAGCTGATCAAGATCATTCCATCTAGTTTATTCTAAACTGAAACATTTCATCCTTTGCTAGCCCTCTGCTTTTCTACCACATTTTGTCTAATTCAGATCAAAACTATTAAAGTTGATGCATTCCCGATCTACTGACCTTGTAAGGGCAGTATCTACCGCGATCTCGTCCCAGTGGAGAATGAATCCCTTCTGTAAAAAAAATAAATAAATAAAAAATAAAAAGTCAGTTAAGCCGTTTTAGAGCTAGAGGGGTCTAGGACGAGGAGGAGGAGGAGGAGGAGGAGGAGGAGAAGGAATAAAAAGGAAAGGAAACAGCGCCAGACCTTCTGGTCCTTTCAAGGCTGCTTGTTACAGAGTAAAGTATGCCAACAAGGTATTTCTTAGTGATTTTTTTTTCTCCTCCTCTCATATCATCTCGATTTCTTACGAACTTCATCCTACCCTTTCATTTTCATCCTTTCACCTTCTACCTTCCTTCACCTATCCACCCTCCATACCCACTGCTCCTCACACTTCTTTTTACCGTTTTTTTTTTTCCTTTCTTATCCAGACTTATTATCCCGCTAGGTTATTCCCTGAAAACTTCCATTCCTTTTTCCCTCGGCCATCCAGCTCACATTCTTTTTGTCCCTGTTTAGTTTCACTTTTCACCTTCCGAGACTGCTCGTCCCCCTACCTCACTGCCAGCAGCTTAGCCCTTTGTCTTAGTTTTGACGCATTTTCTTTCCCATTCTTATCAGTATTCGTCTTTTTACATTCATTATAATGTATTTTCTTTCATTTTCCTTCTCAGCTGTTATAACCGCTCTTAAATCATCCCTACCCTACCATTTAGCTTTGCAGCGAATCACTACTTGATCATTATTTTCTTTCTTTCTCTCATTTTCAGTCTCCCTCATAATTATTAAACATTTCCCTGTTGTAATAATATACTTTCTTTAACACTGTTAGTCCTTTTCTATGAAACTTCATTTTCTGCTCTCGAGGTTCAGTTTCATCCTTTACTTCCTTCCCTCCTCTAACCACCAAACACTACCAACAACGGACCTTGGTATTTCTTTTTCACCATTTCCTGTTTCATTTGCTAAACATTGGATGATTATTTCATTAGTCTATTAATTTCCTTCTCTCCAAGTGACATCCATTTTTTTTTTCTCCCTCCTCTTAATTCACATGCTCTTACCACTCAGTTGGACTTCTTCTGCCTCAGGGTCTCCTCTCCTCTTCAGCTTCATTTTCCTTCCCTTTCCTGCTGTCTTCTTATTGAAACGGGTCATGTTTTTTTTGTTTTTTTCACTTTCTTCCCTCAACTCCATCTGCCCGTCCATTTACACCACACCTGTCCCCTGCCCCGTTACCACTCAGCTGAATTTGGCCCAAGAGAATAGCCTCGAATATTTGTATAACTACCGCGTAAGTTCTCTCTCTCTCTCTCTCTCTCTCTCTGTCTCTCACACACACACACACACACACTCTTCTTTGTCCAACACTGGAACTCAAGTCTTAGAAATAGTTGTCACACACACACACACACACACACACACACACACACACACACACACACACACACTCACGAAAGCACTGGAACACCCTATAACTGCATGATAAAGTAGATGTGAAATCTTTCACCTTCTTGTGTGTGTGTGTGTGTGTGTGTGTGTGTGTGTGTGTGTGTGTGTGTGTGTGTGTGTGTGTGTGTGTGTGTGTGTGTGTTTGTGTGTGTGTGTGTGTGCCCTACGGAATCGGCAACAATATTTCTGAGAGAGAGAGAGAGAGTGAAATGGACACGTGAATAGGGAAGGAGATATATGTGCCCAATAACCGGACCCTCATATATATTATACAGTATGTACAAGTACAGGTATTGTCCAAATTCGTGTCTCCATTTTGAAGTACGACCAATTCCCTCGAACTATGAGCGTGAGTATACATTGCTGGGTGACTTGTGAGAGTGTAAGATACATAGGTGTTTGTGCACTGGATACTTCACTTTAATGACAGTGTAAGGACGAGTGTAAGTGGGAGGTGGAACTAAGGTAAAAAATGATAGTGGTAAGATGTGGAAGTGCATATACCTCCTGCAGACAAATAAAAGCCTTTATTGTTAACAAGACTATGTTGTTTTACGTATCATTTGTCCGGTAAAGGGTTAAAGGCAGTGTAATGGTTAGTGTGAAAGTGAAAGAGTGGAGCTCTTTTCTTTAGGTCTCTTCTGTTCTCACTCACGGATCATTGAGGAAGTAACTTGGACTTACAGACTTTCAGGGTGATTTTAGTTATCTTGGTAGGCAATCAGAGCTTCCACTCACCTATTATGCAAAGGAGCAGATGGTGATCTCATGACTTAAAGTAAGAACATCAAGTGATATTGGTCGTTTGGTGCCTTTATGATCTGGTGGATCACAACAGCCAGACTGGGTCCATCTGTAACCATTCAGAAAGTGCAAGATAGTTGACGGCTTATACAAACAAGTTCTAGTGGGAAAGACTACTTGCTACCGATACTCTGAAGGTAGGTTTCCTGTGTGCTGATTTCCTTCCATTTCTCTCCCTGTGATTCTCCAAGAACCCCATGTGAGTTGTCGTATTCCTTTATAAGTTAAGGGCTCAAGCTCATGGATTGCTCAAGAGTAAGTCAGGCAGAAAAACGTTATGGACTTACAGATGTTCCGCTACCTCGACCTCCCTGTCTTTTCATAGCCTGGTTACATTTGAGCAACATTTGCTTGAATTGTGGATTTGCTCCAGTGACTGACTGAGTCTTATCAGTTTTAGTCCCATTTGCTCTCCATAAGGGTGGGGTTGTTGCTGGCTGCTGCTATGGAAGTGAACGAAATACTTACATATCCATGATCAGTGCTGTGTGTCAAGCGCTATATATCTGCTTTTAGAATGATATTTTTAAATGGAAGTATACCTGGCAGTAAAGTGTAGGAGTTTCATGGAATGGAGGAGTAGATTAGGCGGGTCCATTCTTCATGGACACACATCCATGCAAGTGATGCTTCAGTCTCTGGAACAGACCTACCCCAAACACTACAATTTAGCAGTAAATTCACTTTTATACGTTTTGTTGTGGAATGCTAAATACAGGTGACATAAAATTATAAAACTTTGTAGAATGTGTTGTGTGAGAAAAACGCAATGTGTTACAAAAATCTAATAAACTTCATATACGAAGAATAGTAACACTGATTTAAGAAATGGCCCTTAACATGAGGTGTCCCAATAACGTGTGGATATGTCATAATGTTTTGTCACGGTGACCCCCGTCGATGTATTGATACGTTTAGCAATTAGGAGGTCCGTCATTTGTACATTTTTCAAGTTTTGCGCGTGGTTTTTGGTAGGTGTACACGGAGTCCTTCCTCTACCCGCTGCCAGGCCGTGACACTACCGTACCTCCCGTGATCCCCCCCTCTGCACGCCATTGTCTCGGCAACGTACCTGTTAGCAGTGACCTGGCCAGTAAAGACATCTCGTGCCACAGTACGAAATTCAAGGTGAGAGTAATTCCTCAACTGATGATGTACATGACAAAGATTACGTGGTACCAGAGGAAGAAACGAGCAGAAGTGATGAGAAGATAATGTCGCAAAGGAAGGAGCGGTATGTTGATATGTTCAGTGAGTGAAACAACGCTTATAATGCCTATATTACTGTGTGAAAACCAATATATTCTTGTACTACATATAAATTCGTACCAAATGAACAAATATCTACCTATTCTGAGTGGTTTGCAATAGTTACCACTACCATAGAAAACGCAACACTCGCAGTGCGTCTCCAGAAAAAACTGTACGAGGTGCTCAGGGGTCACCTGTTTAGACCACTTCTAAGCTCAGGTGAGCACTTTTTTGTGTGAAATGTCTTTCTTATAAAATGCGGAGGTTTGAGCAAAAAATAAATCCAAATCCTCCCAGGACTGGGGAGGGGTCAGTGGTGAAAAATCTGCCGGGATGCGACAGGTTAAATAAGTTGGCTGTTAACGGTCATATCATTAACTTAATGCGGGTGGTGTAATCACTGTACTGATGACCAAAGGTGATATCTATGTTGTGGCTTATGAAAGAAACTGACTGTATTAAGTATCTGCTGGCATCCTTTCACTGACACAGGGTTAATTTATTATAGATTTAGCACAATATTTTAATGTGTAAGTAAATGATGTTTGTATACGAGCTGTAATTGGATGTGTCATGATATTAGAGGCTGTTATCCCTGATGCTGGTTTATATTCATGATAGTGTTGCTCTGAGAGCTGCAGGTGCCACAGTAACGCCTTGAGTGCTATCATAGTTTCACGATCAGTATAATCGGTATGAAAAACAGATATTCCACCTAGATTACAAAGAATGAATTGATCTTTTTCCCTTTAGAACACTGTGTGTGGTTTTTAATCTTAATCAGAATGGAGTGAATAATATTTTAGTCGTCATACTTTAGAGATCAATAAACAGTGTTCTGTGAAGCATTATTTCCATTTCATTCTCTATATTCAATGTCACCCCACTCCTGTTGTTGGAGAGAGAGAGAGAGAGAGAGAGAGAGAGAGAGAGAGAGTTTGTGTGTGGGTGCGGTCGTCCTTCGAGAATGCTATTTAAGATATCTGGTGCCTGTTATTTTCTGATGGTAGTTTCTTCCACTCTCTTTCTTCAAATTCTACTTAGAGTGTATTACCAGAGTTTGGTATGTCCCTTACGAGAACTGCGCTGAGCCGATCTGTGAGGAAAAACAAGGTACAAGTCTATCTATCTATATACCTAGGCTGCTTCCCCCAAGGAAAGGGAGGTAGCCGAGACAGGACAACACACTCCCCATTTACTCATCCATTCAAACACATTCATTCGCATCTTAGCTCCAAAGGGGAGAACGGACAGATCCTCACCGCACCACACCGCACAAGGGTCAACTGCGCAATGCAGTCAGTGACATCCGCAGCAGGGCCCGACAGCAGAGCTGGTTTACCCCTGCTACATCATAACAGACCCATCCCCTTACCCGCACCTGACCAGAAGTACAAGTGCGGCTATTATTACTGCATCTTTTTTTATTTTTGGCAAATAATTATAAAATAATCACATAATATTTTGACAGTCATGATGAGCTCGGAACAATATATCATTCGGTTTCCAATATCATTTTTCTTATGTGTTCAGCTATGGACATAGGCTTCAGAGCTTGTCCCCAAGGCCCAGTAGTTCTCCTACATTCAGCACACCTCTACATGTCTCCAATTCAGCGCTAACACATACCGTCAATATCGAATACATGATAGCACTGTCTCATAAAGAACTGGTGTATTGGTACTAACGGGGTATTTTCATGACCTATCGGGGAGACTTCTTGTACATCTGTTAAGTCTGCTTTATGAAAATAAAATCCTTAAACTATTCCCTGCCCCAACAAAGACTCGAAAATGCGTGCAGTAGGACTGCAGGTCATCTCTCAACGGTTTCAGTCAGTATGTCATTGGTTAACATTATAGGATGAATGTTTATGTATGTCTCTTACTACTATATACGAAGTTTTGTTCATACAGCATGGACTTAGGACAATCATTGTGCACAAATAATTATACAATAATTTAAAAATGTTCTTGCCAGTTTCAGTTTGAGATGTCTTCTCTTAGCTGAATAAATGGCCTAATGATGCCAACAAGAGTATTTTTTGTTATGCGAGGAAGAAGGAACCAAAGGCTGAGCCCGCATTAACGTTCCTTCCAAGAAAGAAACAAAAACAATACAATAGAGAGCCAAATTCAAGATCCATTCTTTTCGAGATGGCTAGACACACTGCGTTTGAAAGACGGGAGATCATAGGAAGTAGGAAATACAGACAGAGGGAGACAGTTCCAGAGCTGACCTGTTGCTTAAATGAAGGACTGAGAGTAACGGTTAACTCTTGCTTTAGAAAGTTGGACAGCAAAGGGATGAGAGTTTGTTGCTAGAGGGGTGCTACACGCCCATCGTAGAGGTGGAGGGATGCAAGCAGACTGTAGCACCAGTCGAGCAGGGCAGTACTCCCGAGGTGGATGGAAAGCTGATAACAGGGAGAGCTGGAGCTCCCGTTTCATGAGCCCTCGGGACTAGGTCCTGACCATCCCCCCTTGCTGAACTTTTTCAGCGTCTCAGTAACACAGAGAGTAGGCCAGCATACTCTCCAGTACAAGTTTCTCTGACTATCAACACCAACCTACATGCACAGTACACACTACACTTCCTTTTCCAAAAAAAAAAAAAAAATCATGCCAGCAAATCACGTGGCCTCGGAGTCCCCCGGGGGGGGGGGACTATAAATGCCCCCACCTTCTACCCTTCTCCCAGTGACGACTCGAGATGCCTGGAACCACTGTCTAACTCTCTTCTTCTTCATTTCTGGAACATTCATGGCTCTCCTCTAAGTTTCACTCTGTTGAGCACCACCTCTCGTTCTCCAAACTTCATCTTCTTTTTCTAACTGAAACTCAGCTGTCTGAGGCAACTAACAGCAGACCCTTTTCCGTATCCTCCTACATTCTCTATACTCATTTCAAAGCCAAAGGTGGCTGTTGAGTATATATACGCCACAATTTCTCTTGCTCTCGTGTTCCTGAACTCGATTCTTCTGAATTCTCTACACTCTGGCTTCGGCTTTCCTGTCATTCTCTGACTAAATATATCTGCGTTGTTTACTTATCTCCTAATTCTGCTGACTATCAAAAATTCTTTGACTGTCTTACTTCAATGATGGAACACATTCTATCCATTTCTCCTTTTTCTGAAGTCTCCATTATAGGTGATTTCAAGGTTCACCACCACCTTTGGCTCTCCTCTCCTTCCACTGATCCACCATGTGAAGAGGCCTACACCTTTTCTATCCTTAATGACCTTGATCAGCTTGTACAGCACCCTACCCGTATCCATGACCCCCTTGAAAAGAACTGCAACATACTTGACCTCTTCCTTACAACTAATCCTTCTGCATACACTGTTAATCTTTTCTCTCCATTGGGCTTCTCCAATCACAGTCTTATCACCTTATTCTGTCATATCGCTCCAGTATAGCCCGAGGACCCACCAAAGAAACATCATCTGTGGCACTTTGGAGCTGCAGATTTTTTTTTTGTGTGTGTGTGAGGAAGAAGGAACCACAGGCCATGAGCCCGCAAACACTGTTCCTTCCAAGAGAAAAACAAAATACAAGAGAGACCCAAATTCAAGATCCATTCTTTTCGAGATGCCTGGACACACTGCGTTTGAAAGACTGGAGATCATAGGAAGCAGGAAATACAGACAGAGGGAGACAGTTCCAGAGTTGACCTGTTGCATAAATGAATGACTGGGAGTAACGGTGAACTCTTGCATTAGAGAGTTGGACAAAAAAGGGGTGAGAATTTGCTGCTAGACGGGTGCTACGTAGAAGTGGAGGAATGCATGCAGACAGTTCAGAGGAACAGTGACCATTGAAGTAGCGGCAGAAAAGAGATAAAGATGCAACACTGCGGCGAAGAGACAGAGGTTGAAGGGAGTCAGTAAGAGGAGGAGAGTTAATGAGACAAAAAGCCTTTGACTCCACCCTATTGAGAAGAGCTGTATGTGGGGAGCCTCCCCACACATGAGAGTTGTACTCCACACAGGTGCGGATAAAACCCCTGTATAAAGTCAACAATTGTGCAGGGGTAAAGAAGGAAAGAAGTCGGCTTAGCACACCCAATCGCTTGGAAGCAGATTTTACAAGAGATGTAATACGATCTTTCCAAGACAAGTCCCGAGCAAATGAAACCCCAAGCATGTTCAAGGATGATGCAGGATTAAGTTGAATATTATTAAACATAAGTGAGTATACCTGTGGAAGATTTTGTCGGGTTGCTAGGTGCAAAAACTGAGTCTTTGATGCATTAGAAACAACCAGATTATTTTTACGCCAGTCAGAGATACGAGCCAAGTCAGACATTAGGTGTGTCATAGCCTCATCCCTTGCCTGTTGAAGCAACTGCTGAGATGGACGTTGTGGGAATCGAATGGAAAGGTGAAGGGTGGAGTCATCAGCGTATGAGTGGATAGGGTTAGATGTGCAGATTAGAAGGTCATTGATGAATAAAAGGAAGAGAGTTGGTGATAGGACAGAGCCCTGAGGAACACCACTGTTAATAGATCTAGGAGAAGAACGATAGCCGTCTACAACAGCAGCTATAGAACGACAGAAAGGAAGCTAGAGATGAAGGCACAGAAAGAAGGATAGAAACCGCAAGAGGGCAGTTTGGAAATTAAAGATTTATGCCAGACTCGATCGAAAGCCTTTGAGATGTCAGGTGCAATGGCAAAGCTTTCGCCAAAGTCCCGAAAGAAGGATGACCAGTAGCCCGAAAGGTAGGTGAGAAGATCACATGTGGAGCATCCCTGACGGAACCCATACTGACGATCAGAAAGAAGGTTGTGATTGGAAAGATGCTTTAAAATTTTTCTATTAAGAATAGACTCAAAAACTTTTGAGATACAGGATGTTAAAGCAATTGGACGATAGTTAGAGGGTTGGGAATGGTCACCCTTCTTTGGGACTGGCTGAATGAGAGCAAACTTCCAGCAAGAAGGAAAGGTACAAGTTGACAGACAAAGGCAAAACAGTGCCTAGGCAGGGTGTAAGTATAGAAGCACAGTTCTTGAGAACAACAGGAGGGACTCCATCAGGCCCATATGCCTTATTAGTACTGACGCCAGCAATGGCAGAAAATACATCAGCTGAAGAATTTTTAATGTTAGCCATGAGGAAGTCAGAGGGGGAAAGTGATGGAGGAACAGCACCGGAATCGTCTAAGGTGAAATTGGAGGAGAAAGTCTGAGCGAAGAGATTTGCTTTATCAGTAGAAGAAATAGCTACAGAGCCATCAGAGTAAAAAAGAAGAGGGAAGGATGATGAGGTAAAGTTGTTAGAAAGGCTTTTGGGAAGGTGCCGGAAGTAGCGGGAAGAGTTCGACTTGGAGAGTTGGGAGCATTTTGTATGGATGAAAGTATTTTTAGTAGAGCGAAGAATAGACTTAGCACGATTCCGGGCAGAAACGTATGAAAGATGTGATTCAGGGGTGGGTTGGATACGGTACCTTTTATAGGCCCTCTGCTTGTTGCGGACAGCATTAGAACAAGTGTGATTAAACCAAGGCTTTCTTGCGTTAGTCAAAGGATATGAGAAAGGAATGTATGCTTCCATGCCCGAGAGAATAACCTCCGTAATGCGCAAGGCACACCCAGATGGCTCCCGGCCATGAAAGCAATAATCATTCCAGGGAAAATCAAAGAAGCACTGCCTGAGGGCCTCCCAGTCAGCAGCTCCAAAGTGCCAGAGACGACGTTTTTTTTAAGGGTCCGCAGGCCGCACCGGAGTGATAGGACAGGTTAAGGTGATAAGGCTATGATCGGAGGACCCCAACAGAGAGAAAAGATTAACACTGTAAGCAGAAGGATTAGTTGTAAGGAAGAGATCTAGTATGTTGGAGCTCTCTCCAAGGCGGTCAGGGATACGGGTATGGTGTTGTACAAGCTGCTCTAGGTCATTCAGGATAGAAAAGGTGTAGGCTTCTTCACCAGGTGGATCAGTGAAAGGAGAGGAGAGCCAAAGGTGGTGGTGAACATTGAAATCTCCAAGAATGGAGATTTCAGAGAAAGGAGAGATGGATAGAATGTGTTCCAGCATAGAAGTAAGATAGTCAAAGAATTTTTGATTGTCAGTAGAATTAGGAGATAAGTAAACAGCACAGATATATTTAGTCAGAGAATGACAGGAAAGCCAAAGCCAGAGTGTAGAGAATTCAGAAGAATCGAGAGCAAGATAAGTTGTTGTGTATATATACACAACAGCCACCTTTGGCTTTGAAATGAGTATAGAGAAACTAGGACGATACAGAAAAGGGTTTGCTGTCAGTTGCCTCAGACAGCTGAGTCTCAGTTAGGAAAAGAAGGTGAGGTTTAGAGAAGGAGAGGTGGTGCTCAACAGAGTGAAAGTTAGAGGAAAGGCCACGAATGTTGCAGAAATGAAGAAGAAAAGAGTCAGACAGTGGTTCTAGATTGGGAGGCCCTCAGGCAGTACTTCTTTGATTTTCCCTGGAATGATTACTGCTTCCATGGCTGGGAACCATCTGGGTGTGCCTTGTGCATTTACGGAGGTTATTCTCTCGGGCATGGAAGCATACTTTCCTTTCTCATATCCTCTGACCAATGCAAGAAAGCCTTTGTTTAATCACGCTTGTTCTAATGCTGTCCGCAACAAGCAGAGGGCCTATAAAAGGTACCACAGCCAACGAACCCCTGAATCACATCTTTTATACGTTTCTGCCCGGAATCGTGCTAAGTCTGTTCTCCACACTGCTAAAAATAATTTCATCCGTACTAAATGCTCTATACTCTCTAACTCGAATTCTTCCCGCTCCTTCTGGCACCTTGCCAAAAACCTTTCTAACAACTTTACCTCATCATCCATCCCTCCTCTTTTCTACTTTGATGGTTCTGTAGCTATTTCTTCTACTGATAAACCAGATTTCTTCACACAGACTTTCACCTCCAATTTCACCTTAGACAATTCCGGTGCTGTTCTTCCCTCACTTACCCCCTCTGACTTCCTCATGGCTGACATAAAAATTTCTTCAGCTGATGTATTTTCTGGTATCACAGACCTCAATACTAAGAAGGCATATGGGCCTGATGGAGTCCCTCCTGTTGTTCTTAAGAACTGTGCTTCTGTGCTTATATCCTGCCTAAGCAAACTCTTTTGCATTTGTCTATCAACTTGTATCTTTCATTCTTGCTGGAAGTTTGCTCTCATTCAGCCAGTCCCAAAGAAGGGTGACCATTCCAAACCCTCTACCTATCGTCCAGTTGCTTTAACATCCTGTGTTTCAAGAGTTTTCAAGTCAATTCTTAATAGAAAATTTTTAAAACATCTCTGTTATCACAACCTTCTTTCTGATCGTCAGTATGGGTTCTGTGAGGAACGCTCCACTGGCGATCTTCTCACCTACCTTTCAGACTACTGGTCATCCTCCTTTCGGGACATTGGCGAAAGCTTTGCCATGGCACTTGACATCTCAAAGGCTTTCGATTGAGTCTGGCATAAATCTTTAATTTCCAAACTGCCCTCTTACAGTTTCTATCCTTCTATCTGGTCCTTCATTTCTAGCTTCCTTTCTGGTCGTTCTATAGCTGCTGTTGTAGATGGCCATCGTTCTTGTCCTAGATCTGTCAACATTGGTGTTCATCAGGGCTCTGTCCTATCACCAACTTTATTCCTTTTATTCATTAATGATCTTCTAAGCTATACATGTAACCCTATCCACTCATACGCTGATGACTCCACCCTTCTTTCCATTCAGTTCCTGCAACGTCTATCTCAGCAGTTACTTCAAGAAACAACGGAAGAGGCTATGGCTCACCTAATGTCTGACTTGGCTCTTATGTCTGACTGGGGTAAAAATAATCTGACTGTTTTTAATGCATCAAAAAATCAGTTTTTACACCTTTCAAGCTGACAAAATCTTCCACAGGAGTACCCACTAATATTTAATAATATTCAGTTTAATCCTGCATCATCCTTGAACATGCTTGGGGTTTCATTTACTCGGGACTTATACTGGAAAGATCATAGTACCTCTCTTGTAAAATCTCCTTCCAAGAGATAAGGTGTGCTAAGCCAACTCCATTCCTTCTTTACCCCTGCACAATTGTTGACTTTATACAGGGGTTTTATCCACCCCTGTGTGGAGTACAACTCTCATGTGTGGAGAGGCTCCCCACATACAGCTTTTCTCAATAGGGTGGAGTCAAAGGCTTTTCGTCTCATTAACTCTCCTCCTCTTACTGACTCCCTTCAACCTCTATCTCTTCACCACACTGTTGCATCTTTATCTCCTTTCTGTCGCTACTTCAGTAGTCACTGCTCCTCCGAACTGTCTGCATGCATTCCTCCACCTCTACGACGGGTACGTAGCATTCATCTAGCAACAAACTCTCATCCCTTTTCTGTCCAGCTCTCTAATGCAAGAGTTAACCGTTACTCCTAGTCCTTCATTTATGCAACAGGTCAACTCTGGAACTGTCTCCCTCTGTCTGTATTTGCTGCTTCCTATGATCTCCAGTCTTTCAAACGCAGTGTGTCAGGCATCTCAAAATGATCGGATCTTGAATTTCGCTCTCTCTTGTCTTTTGTTTTTCTCTTGGAAGGAACAATTTTCCGGGCTCGTTGCCTTTGGTTCTTGTTTCTCACATAAAAAAATGTTCAGAAGAGCAGTGACCATTGAAGTAGCGACAGAAAAGAGATAAAGAGGCAACAGCACATTGAAGAGACAAAGGTTGAAGGGAGTCAGTAAGAGGAGGAGAGCTGATGAGATGAATAGCATTTGACTCCACCCTATTGAGAAAAGCTGTATGTGGGGAGCCTCCCCACACATGAGAGTTGTACCCTAAACAGGGGAGAATAAAACCCCCGTTTAAAATCAACAATTGTGCAGAAGTAAAGAAGGCACAGAGTCGGCTTAGCACACCCAATCTCATGGAAGCAGATTTTACAAGAGATGCAATATGATTTTTCCAAGATAAGTCCCGTGTGAATGAAAACCCAAGCATGTTCAACGATGTTGCAGGATCGAGCTGAATATTATTAAACATTAGTGGGTATTCCTGTGGAAGATTTTGATAGGTTGATAGGTGTAAAAACTGAGTCTTTGATGCATTAAAATTAACCAGATTGTTTTTACCCCAGTCAGAGGTACGACCCAAGTCAGACATTAGGTGTGCCATAGCCTCATCCCTTGTTTGTTGAGTAACTGCTGAGATGGACGTTGCGGGAACCGAATGGAAAGGTGAAGGGTGGAATCATCAGCGTGCATGTGGATAGGGTTAGATGTACAACTTAGATCATTGATGAATAAAAGGAAGAGAGTTGGTGATAGGACAGAGCCCCGAGGAACACCTCTGTTAGTAGATCTAGTAGAAGAACGATGGCCGTGTACAACAGCAACTATAGAATGATGAGAAAGGAAGCTATAGATGAAGGCACAGATAGGATGGGAACCGTAAGAGGGCAGTTTGGAAATTAAAGATTTATGCCAGACTCGATCGAAAGCCTTTGAGATGTCAAGTGCAATGGCAAAGCTTTCGCCAAAGTCCTGAAAGGAGGATGACCAGGAATCTGAAAGGTAGGTGAGAGGATCGCAAGTGGAGTGTCCCTGATGGAACGCATACTGACGATCAGAAAGAAGGTTGTAATAGGAAAGATGTTTTAAAATTTTTCTGTTAAGAAAACTTTTAAAACTTTTGATACACAGGATGTTAAAGCAATTGGACAGTAGTTAGAGGGTTGGGAATGGTCACCCTTCTTTGGGACTGGTTGAATGGGAGCAAACTTCCAGCAAGAAGGAAAGGTAGAAGTAGAAAGACACGAGCAAAAGAGTTTGCCTAGGCAGGGTGTAAGCACAGAAGCACAGTTCTTGAGGACAACAGGAGGGACCCCATCAGGCCCTTACACCTTGTTAGTATTGAGGCCAGTGATTGCAGAAAAGACATCAGCTGAAGAAATTTTAATGTCAGCCATTAGGAAGTCAGAGGGGGGAAGTGAGGGAGGTACAGCACGGAATCTTCTGTGGTGGAATTGGAGGAGAAAGTCTGAGCAAACAGATCTGGTTATGAGTAGAAGAAATAGCTACAGAGCCATCAGAGTAGAAAAGAGGAGGGAAGGATAATGAGATAAAGTTGTTAGGAAGGTTCTTGGCAAAGTGCCAGAAGGAATGGAAAGAAATCGAGTTGAAGAGTTGAGAGCATTTAGAACAGAAGAAATTATTTTTTGCAGAGCAAAGAACAGACTTAGCACGATTCTGGGCAGAGACAAAAAAAGATGTGATTCGGTGGTGGGTTGGTTCCAGTACAATCTATAGGCCCTCTCCTTGTTGCGGACAGCATTAGAACAAGAGTAATTAAACCAAGGCTTTCTTGCATTAGTCAGAGGATATGAGAAAGGAATGTATGCCTCCATGCCCGAGAGAATAACCTCCGTAATGCACAAAGCACACTCAGATGGCTCCCGGCCACAGGAGCAATAATCTATCTATCTATCTATCTATAGGCCGACGCCCTAATCCCGCAAAGGGTGGCCGCAGACAAAACGCCTCCAAGTCGCTCTGTCACCCACCATTTGACTACCCTCCCCCCAACTCAACCCCCCTCCCTCATATACCTCTCAACTCCATCCCTCCACCTCATCCTCGGTCTACCTCTCCCTCCCTCCACCTCACCTACATACACCTTCTTAGTCAGTCTTTCATTCTTCATTCTCTTCACATGTCCAAACCACCTCAGTGTATTTCTTCTAATCTTCTCAACCACATCCACATCCACCCCACAGCGTTCCTTCACTTCTTCATTCGTCAACCTTTCCCTCCACGTCACTCCACATGCTCCTCTCAAGTAACTCATTTCCACTGCTCTCACTCTTGACTTGTTCCCGTCTTGCAAGGCCCATGCCTCGCTTCCATACGTCAGGGTAGGGATCACAATACTATCATGCAGTGACTTCTTAACTTCCATACTCACCTCCATATTTCTCCTCACTGCTTTCAGTGTACTAACAACCTTCCTTCCCTGCTGTACCCTTTCACGCACTTCATCCCCCAAAGTTCCAACCTTACTCATCACACTACCCAAGTACTTGAATGCACTCACATTCTCCATATCCTCACCATCCAACCTCAATGCACACTCTGTGACTTCATTCCTCTAAAACACCATAACTTTACTTTTGTTTACATTAACTTTCAGATTCCTCCTCCTACACACTGTCCCAAATTCATTCACCAAACCTTACAACTCCCATTCATCTTCACTCAACAGTACTGTATCATCAGCAAACAGCAACACCGGAAGCTTCCAAATCTCACCTTCATTCATTAGAGCCACCCCCACATCCACTGCCCTACCCTGCACCTCCTTTACAACCCCATCCATGTATATATTAAACAGCCATGGAGACATCACACAATCCTGTTTCAGTCCCACATTGAGATCAAAGAACTCACTCAGCTCACCATCCACTCGCACCGTAGCCCTAGCTCCCTCGTACATACTCTTCACAGCACTCAACAATTTCCCCTCCACTCCATATATTCTTAATACCTTCCACATACCTTGCCTATCTATTCTGTCATAAGCTTTCTCCAAGTCCATGAAGGCAGCATTCACTTTCCTTCCCTTCTCTAGATACTTCTCCACTAAACATCTTAGAACAAATATCTGATCTACACACCCTTTTCCCTTCCTAAATCCCTCTTGTCCTTCTCCAACTAGCTCCTCTGTCATATGCCTAACCCTATCAATGAGTATTCTACCATTTATTTTACCAGTCACACTAAGTAGGCAAATACCCCTATGGTTACCACATACTTCTCTCTCCCCTTTTCCTTTGTATAAAGGAACAATTATACCTGATTTCCAGTCCTCTGGAACCCTTCCCTCTTCCCGAGCCAATCTACACAACTTCCATATCCACTCCACAACAATCTCACCCCCATACCTAAGCGTTTCACCACACACTCCATCAATTCCTGGGGCCTTTCCCAACTTAATCTTCTTCATCGCTTCCACTACTTCCGCCCTACTGATCTCTTCCTCCCTCCTCTCATCTCTTCTTCTCCCAGCCATTCCCCAACCTCTTATACTCGCACTGCTGTCACTCTCTACATTCAACAAATCCTCAAAGTGCTTCTTCCATCTCCTCAGTTTCTCTCTCTTCTCCACCAACAATCTATTATTCCTATCTTTCACTCCCCTACTATTTCCCCTTTCACACTGCCTTACTTTCTTTACCTCCTTCATTTCAGAAAAAATCAAAGAAGTACTTCCTGAGGCCTCCCAATCCGCAGCTCCATAGTGCCACAGACGACGTTTCTTTGGAGGTCGGAACGATAGGATAGGTTAAAGTAACAAGGTTATGATCAGAGGAGCCCAACGGAGAGAAAAGATTAACAGTGTAAGCAGAAGGATTAGTTGTAAGGAAGAGGTCAAGTATGTTGGAGCTCTCTCCAAGGCGGTCAGGGATATGAGTAGGGTGCTGTACAAGCTGCTCTAGGTCATTAAGGATAGCAAAGATGAAGTCTTGTTCACCAGGTGGATCAGTGTAAGGAGAGGAGAGCCAAAGGTGGTGGTGAACATTGAAATCTCCTAGAATGGAGATTTCAGAGAAAGGAGAAATGGATAGAATGTGTTCCATCGTAGAAGTAAGATAGTTGAAGAATTTTTGATAGTCATTAGAATTAGGAGATAAGTAAACACCGCAGATATAGTTAGTCAGAGAATGACAGGAGAGCCGAAGCCAGAGAGTAGAGAATTCAGAAGAATCAAGTTCAGGAACACGAGAGCAAGATAGGTCGTTGCGTACATATACGGAACATCCACCTTTGACTTTCAAATGAGTATAAAGTAGGAGGAAACAAAGAAGGTTTTGCTATCAGTTGCCTCAGACAACTGAGTCTCAGTAAGAAAGAGAAGGTGAGGTTTAGAGGAGGAGAGGTGGTCCTCATCAGACAGAAAGTTAGAGCAAATGCCGCGAATGTTGCAGAAATGAAGAAGTGAGTCAGACAATGGATCCAGGCAACTAAAGGAGTAGTTACCGGGAGAAAGGCTGATGGTGGCGGCATGTATGGTCCCCCCCCCCCCGGGGGACTCCGAGGCATTGTTGTTTTGCGCCATTTTTCTTTTATTTAATTTTGAAAAGGAAGTGTAGTGTGTACTGTTCATGTAGTTTAGTGATGATAATTAGAGAAACTTGTATTGGAGAGCATGCTGGCCTACTCTCTGCAATGCTGAAACACTGAAAAAGTTCAGCAAAGGAAGATGATCGGGAACTAGTCCTGAGGGCTGACGAAATGGGAGCTCCAGCTCTCCCTGTCATCAGCTTTCCATCCACCTTGGGAATATATATATATATATATATATATATATATATATATATATATATATATATATATATATATATATATATATATATATATATATATATATATATATATATATATATATATATATATATATATATATATATATATATATATATATATATATATATATATAAAATCACTTGGTGCAACTGAGCCTGTTATTGATTCATTTGCTGTGAGTGAATTCCCTCAGTTCGACAAAAATTACCTAGTAGTCAAAATCTTCCTTAGACCTAGGTCTATCCATATCTCTTTTCTCAGAAATATCCATTCTAGGAAATTGCAATGCTCACCACCACCATTGGCTCTCCTCTCCTTTCATTCATCCACCTCATGAACAAGACTACATCTTTTCTTTCCTTAATTAATGACCTAGAGCAACTTGTACAGCATCTTACGTGTATCCATGACCGTCTTGGAGAGAGTTCCAACATGTCTGACCTCTTCCTTGCAACTAATCCTTCTGCTTATGCTGTTAATCTTTTCTCTCCATTGGGCTCCCCTGATCACAACCTTATCACCTTAATCTGTCCTATCGCTCTAGTACGGCCTGCGGACCCTCCAAAGAAGCGTTGGTTGTGGGACTTTGGAACCATTGACTGGGAGGCCCTCAGGCAGTACTTCTTTGATTTTCCCTGGAATGCTTATTGCTTCCATGGTCGAGAGCCATCTGAGTGTGCCTTGCACGTTACGGAGGTTATTCTGTTATGCATGGAAGCATACATTCCTTTCTCATATCCTTTGATTAATGCAAAAAAAAAAAAAGGTTTAATCACGCTTGTTCTAATACTGTCCACACCAAGGAAAAAGCCTAGAAAAGGTAGTGCAGCCATCTGAATCTCACCTCGTATGCCTCTGCCCGGAATCGTGCTAAATCTGTTCTTCGCTTTACTAAAAATAATTTTATTCGTGCGAAATGCTCTCATCTCTCCAACTTGAATTCTTCCCGCTCTTTCTGGCATCTGGCCAAAAACCTTTCTAACAACTTTTCCTCATCATCCTTCTCTCCTCTTTTCCATGATGATGGCTATGTACCTATGTCTTCTACTAATAAAGCAGAACTCTTTGCTGAGACTTTCTTTTCCAAATCCATCTTACACAATTCTGGAGCTGTCCCGCCATCATTTCCCCCTCTCTTGTTTCCTCATGCCTGCATTAAAAGTTTCTCAATCGATGTATTCTCTGCCGTCACTGGCCTCAGTACTAAGAAGGCATGTGGGCCTGATGGGATCCCTCCTGTTGTCCTCCAGAACTGTCCTTGTGTGCTTACACCCTGCCTAGGTAAACTCTCTCTCCATTGTCTAACAACTTGTACCTTTCGTTTTTGCTGGAAGTTTGCTCTCATTCAGCCAGTCCCAAAGAAGGGTGACCATTGCCCACCCTCTAACTATCGCCCAATTGGTTTAACATCCTATATTTCTTAAAAAAAAAAAAAAAAAAATTAAAGCATCCTTCCAGTCACAACCTTCTCTCCAATCATCAGTATGGGTTCCACCAGGGACGCACCACTAGTTATCTTCTCACCTACCTTTCAGGCTCCTGGTCATCCGCCTTTCGGGAATTTGGCAAAAGCTTTGTCATTGCACTTGACGTCTCAAAGGCTTTCGATCGAGTCTGGCACAAATCTGTAATTTCCAAACTGCTCTCTGCAGTTTTTTTACTGTCTTTGCCTTTATCTCTTGTTTCCTTTCCGGTTGTTCTATGGCTGCTGTTGTAGACGGTCACTGTTCTTCTACAGCTATCAGTGGCTGTGTTCCCCAGGGCTCTGTCCTATCAACAACTCTCTTTCTTTTGTTCATCAATGACTTTCTAAGCTGTATATCTAACCCTGACCACTCAAACGCTGATGACTCCACCCTTCAGCTTTTCATTCACTTCCCACAGCGTCCATCTAAGCAGTTACTTCAACAAACAAGGGATGAGGCTATGACACACCTAATGCCTGACTTACCTCATATCTCTGATTTGGGTAAAAATAATTTTGTTGTTCTTAATGCATCGAAAACTCAGTTCTTACATTTAACAATCCGATAATATCTTCCAAACGAGAACCCTCTACTTTTATACAACATCTAGCTTAATTCTGCATTATCTTTAATAATACTTTGGGTCTCATTCTCTCGGGATTTATCTTGGAAAGAACATATTACAATCTTGAAAAATCTGATTCCAAGAGATTAGGTGTGCTACGCCGACTCTGCTTTCTTTTCCCCTTGCACAGCTTGACTTTATACACAGGTTTTATTCGCCCTGCGTAGAGTACAGATCTCATGTGTAGGAGGCTCCTCACATACAGCTCTTCTCAACAAGGTGGAGTCAACGGCTTTTCGTCTCATCAGCTCTCCTCCTTTTACTAGCTCCCTTCAACCTCTATACCTTAGCCGTACTGTTGCATCTTTATCTCTTTTCTATCGGTACTTCAATGGTCACTGCTCGTCTAAAATGTCTGCTTGCTTCCTTCCTCCACCATGGCCTGTGCATAACACCCATCTGGCAACAAACTTTCATCTTTTTTCTGTCCAGCTCTCTGATGCAAGGACTGCAAGTCCTTCATGTATGCAACAGGTCAACTTTGGAACTGTCTGCCTTTGTCTGTATTTCCTACTCCTTATGATCTCCAGTCTTTCAAACGCAGTGTGTCCACGCATCAAGAAATGAACAGTTTTTGAATTGTTTTTTTTTTTTTTTTGTTTTTTGAGGGAAAGATTTACAGGCTCCTGGCCTTTGGTTCCTTCTTCCTTGCATTAAAAAATAATAAAATGAATAAATCGTTTGGCTATAGCATCATGTAAATAAGGTATGACAGCTGTGAAAGGTTAAGGAAAATTTCTTCTAACCTTTCTATTACGAAAATTCTTACCGAAGCTTAGATAAATGAAAGGGACGGAAAAAGAAAAAAGTACAAAATATAAACGTATAATACAGACGACACTGTTCTAAAGGAATTCAAATCTTCCTTTTGCAAGAGATGGTGGGTTCAAAAAGGCCGGTTTAAAATTTACAAGATAGCAAAACAGTTCTTGTCCATATAACTAGTGAATTTACGAGAACACTTTACAAATGCATATACATAACATCCAAGAATCTCTTAAACACCTAAATGAGCGAAGGAAGCAATGGGTCATAGGAACATAATTGACTGGAGTCGTTAGCGCTTTCATCCTGACTTTTCTTCCTTTAGGGCATCGGATTCAAACTTATCCCGCGTCAGTCTCTTTTCACCTTGCTTTATTGTACTTGATGTTTCTCTTCCCCCGCTCATCTGCCACCACCGTTCTTTTTTCCCTGTGGCCTGGTTTCATCTGTGTTCGTCCCCCTGTCTGTGCCATGGGTCTCTCTGCTACAAACAAATTCCATGTTATTTTAGAGGTCACATTCAAGAGCGTTCACAGAGGAGACCAGTACGACAAATTATGTTTATTCAATCTCTCGCCCGACATAATCTGGGGAATATCTAACTTTTATATTATCCTTCTGAAGCAAAGATAATTTCCACGTCACAGCTATGTGGGAAGAGGTAAAGGAGATAAATTTTACCTATAGAACTCGCAAGACATAGTAAAGACGTCAAATTTATGGACAATTGAAAAAGTTAAAGGGCTTCGGGTGGCGGATTGTCCGTCTTTAGCTACGAGAAATTTATTTCTGTCTATGTAACTTACAATTCACAATTGTTGCTTTAGCCCTGTACTGGGCACCCATCGATTTTTTTTTTTTTCCCCCCCCAGACCGTGCTAACTCAGCCCTTTCTAAGACTTTTTTACTCCTGTGATTTCTTTCTTAGTGTAATAGGAAAAGTATATGACAGGATACTTATTGACAGAGTTTGGGAAATAACAGAGGAATTAGTTGGCGAAGAACAGGGAAGTTTCAGGAAAGGAAGAGGTTGTGTAAATCAGATATTCATTCTTAGATCTCTAGTGGAAGAGTTTCTAGAGAAGGGAAAGAAGTCGTATGCGGCCTTAATGGATTTGGAAAAAGCATATGACAGGGTGGATAGACAAGGATTGTTGAAAACATTAAAGGGTGTTTTGGTTGTACTGTAGTTCGGTTCGTTGTTACCTCTTGCCACCAATCCAAGTATTTCTATAGAGAAGGTTATTTGGTTGAATCGTCGATGGGATAGTCACTAGGAGAGAGTAATGATGAGGCATGTAGAAGTCAGTGTAGGCCTTCTCTGTTCCGTTATTCTCTTCATATTTTAAGTGGGATGATGAAACAGGCAGATTTGGGTCGGTGGAGTTTATTGCGAGACACTTGAATTAAAGTTAGGAGATTGGCATGACCCGTATAGCCTATGGTTAGTAGCAGTTTGTGCTGGCTGCTGTCATTCTGCTTTACTCACACTCTCCTACTCCCTATCTCCTGCCTCTGCCCAGTTTGTGTTCTCGGGCCTTCTCTCTAGCCCTTCTCTCCCCTTTCTCTCTCTGACCCCTTCTGATCTGAAGGGAAGCTCTCCGACATTATATACAGCTTGGAGAGGATGTATGTGTGTCTGGTAGATTTCCTTTAACGTGGACTAACCGACTAGGACTGGTTACTCCACGTGTTTGAATACGTCATAAAATTCTTGGTCGTCTGGATTACAAGGATGTTTGAAATACCGTACATCATATGGTTAAGGATTCTTGATGGTCTGGGACAAGATTGTGGATAGACATTATGTGAATTGACATTCCTAGTGAGAAGCTGTGTACGTTTCCAGCAGACACTACATCCTGTACACTGTGCTTATGAGATATGTACTAATGCCTATATAATGTCTACAATGGGACCCGCTCTAGCAGTGACAAAACGGTTGACTCATCTACATCTCATTTAACTATCTCGAAGAGTCTAAATGACACTTGGCAACATGAAAATAGCAGTTACAAAACAGTGTTCGGTTTTGTTGCCACACGATTTCGTGAAAGTTTTTGTTCGTGTTGCAGGTGTTCAAAAAGAGTGAATGCATTAACCTAACCAGAGACATGTTGTGTGAATGGTTCAACATATAAGTCAGCCTTGTGTTTTTTGTGCTGGAGGCTAATATGTGTCACAGTTACTCACCACATGTTACCATTGTTCCACAAAAACTTAAAGTAGTACAAAGATTGGCAGTTTTCAGGTAAACCCATCGGTCATAAAGGTGTGCCAGGATATATAATTCTCCGTAACTGTGAAGGATGATTCTTACATCACCAGTCCCACTGGATCAAATTAGCCTCAAACCTCCTTTCCCAGTTGCTTCACCGAGTTCCCAAATAACATGATAATCACACTTGTGAAGTTGGTGTGTGTGTGTGTGTGTGTGTGTGTGTGTGTGTGTGTGTGTGTGTGTGTGTGTGTGTGTGTGTGTGTGCTATTCACACACAATTCCTTACCTAGATACTTGCTTCTGAAAATAAGCCAGTCATACCAACACCAGTAATACAGTGTTTCATATACTCTCTCTCTCTCTCTCTCTCTCTCTCTCTCTCTCTCTCTCTCTCTTATAATCTCGCATTGCCATCAGATTAAGTCCATATCAACCTATAAATAATGTCATGTCACTGTTAACGCCCAGTATAAAAAATCTACACCCGGTTCACTTCAGTTCACGCCTCCCGCCTATGCATTCTCCCTTAAGCACCTACACACTCCCTTCTACATATTTCCATGCCTACATAATTACATACACACACACATCAACCCAGCCTAACTCAACCTCATCTAACTGAATGCAATCTATCAAAGACTAATCAAAACTAGTTTAACCACCTCACAAAACTAAACCTAACCTTATCGATTCCCCAGTATTCCTGATGAAACCTAACCTAACCTTAGCTAATCTAACATATTTAGCCAAGTATTCCACGCGTAACCTAATCTTTCCTAACCAAATATGATCTTATCTACCTTAACCTAAACTATCCTAACGTAACGTTATCTAACCTATAATCTCAAACTACTCCCAACGCGCATGTGCAGCCAAACTCACACACACCTTTTGCTAACGCCAACGCGAAGCTCTGGCTGAAGTATCACAAAGCCACACCAGGCTTTTGCCAGCCCTCCCCCTCGAAAGTTGTTGGAGCATGTGAGGGCTTTGGTGGTGGGACGAAACAGGTTGAGCCATGCATGTTGTAGGGGATGGAGGAAAAGTGAATGAGAATTTTTGAAGGGAGAGGAGAGGGATACGAGGACACTGTGCTTGTAGGCCTGGTAGACTTTCTGATATCGGTAAAAAATTAAGGCAAGTAACATGTATAGGATTTGTTGAGAGACAAAAATAGAGAGATTTAAAGAGTATGGACATGCATGGAGGGAAAGGAGAGGGAAAATTAGAAGTGACAAATTAGAAGAAGTAGAAAGAAAGTCCGGCTGAAAAAGGTAGGAACTACAGGCAAGGAAAGTCTGTAATGATAGAGGGCTTTGATGGATCCGGTGATCTTGGTGGAATGGTTGCAAGTTGCATGGATGTAGGTCAGAGAGTCAGTCATAAGTTATGGGGAGAGGGGAGAGAGACGAGGGACTTGTATGATCGCGATTTCTGAAGGATTTTTAATATTTGTTGTCATCCGATGACTTTTTTACTAGTTGCTTCTGGAGGTCTCTTTTTTAATGGCAGGCAAGATTTCTACTACAAAGAAGATTAATGAGGACTGTATTCATCTTGACTAGTTCGAAGTTTCTAGTAAACTTAAAAAGACCGCCTCGAGATAGAACAGATAAAATAAAAGTGGCGTAATCGAGCTGCTGTGAGCCACACAGGTGAATAAAACTCCTGGCTTCACCTTGATTTAAACACTATCTGCGTATCTATTTCTCTATTTATCCCTCAGTTTATCTTTCTGTCTGTTTATCTGTACCCTGACCCCTTAACACACAACAGTAAGAATTTAATCTCTCGGTCGAAATCTTAATAACTTATTCAGTTTAAAGCTTTGTAATGAGGTAGGTTTCTCTGGGGATTACGTAATCGTCTGGTGTTTGCAGAAAAATCATGGTGCTTGTAGGCTATCAGCTTCATAATGTTGGTATCACCCTTCATGTTGTTATACTTTTAGCATCAAAGCAGTTGCATACCCCTGCACAGCTGCTGAGTCATTTTATTTTTTTCTTAGACCCTGTGTCAAGGTTCATCTCTCATGTCAATGGGGGTTCCCCGGATACAGCTCATCACAAGTCTAAGGCCTTTCGTCTCATTAACTATCATCCCCTTACTGACTGCATTCAATCTTTGTTTCCTGGCCACACTGTTGCATGTTTATCTCTTTTCTGTCATAATGGTCACTGCTCTTCTTAACTATTTGCGTGCATCCCTACCCCATTTCGGCTCGAGCGTAGCACGCATGTAGCAGTAACCTCTTATTCTTTTTCTGTCCTACTCTCTATGCAAGAGTTTACCGAAGCACCTAGTTCCTCACGTATACAACACGTGAACTTTGGAACTGTCTTCCTCTCTATTTCATAGTTAACCGAAACACCCAGTTCTTCACGGATGCAACAACTGAAATCTCAAAATGTCTTCCTCTATCTGTATTTCCTTCTGCCTATGACCTCCAATCATTTAAACACAATGACTCCAGGCATCTCGAAAGAAACGGATCTTGAATTGGGCTCTCTCTTTTTTTTTTTTTTTTTTTTTCTTGGAAGGATCAATTTTGCATCCTCCTAGCCTTGGTTCCTTCTTCCCTGCATAAAAAATACACAACATACAACAACATATTAACGGGTCTTGTGCAGAAACAAACTGGTAAGGACGAGAGTACAGGAAGCCTTTTAAAATGAAGTGAATACTGGCCAGGTGGAAAAGGGATAGAGGGAGTCAACGGAAAAGTTATGAGACATAGATAGGGCAAAAGAAAATCTTACGAATATAGGTAAGAAATAAAGGACACAAAAAGGAAATTAGGATAACGTGAATGGCAAGGAAGAACAGAAAGATGGAAAGTGATAACAGGCAACGGTGGGATGGGATGGAAAACAAGACAAAGAGCACATTTGATGGCCACACCCACCACAAGCGTACCCAGCAATTCAACGTATTCCAAAAGGCATCAATTTCCCTGTGGATGTAGGTGTAAGATACACCCAAAAGCACCTCCCCCCCGATGCATTCCACATCCACCTGAGTCACACCCTAGACGCGCCCCTGTGGATCCGACAAAAATGGACGAAACTGAACATATAACGCTGGTGACACTCTACGATTGCCATTTGCGAGATTTCATCCTTCAAAAAGATCCAATGACTCAGTGAGTGACACACAGAGAAGCAACACTGGATTACAACGCTTCATTGGGTACGACAAAAACAAAACAGAAATCTTGTATGAAATGGGGTAGAAAAGCAGAAAAGCCAGTAGATACAGTTTGTGTGGCGAGTAAATGCACGAAATGGGTATTAGTATAATATGAGAGACAAAGAGGAATATAATGGAAGGAAAAGTAAATATATATATATATATATATATATATATATATATATATATATATATATATATATATATATAGATGCCATGAGAAATGGCAAAAGGAAACTTGGAAAAAATATTTAGAAATGGAAGACAAGGAAACGTGTCTTAAAGGAGAGAGAGAGAGAGAGAGAGAGAGAGAGAGAGAGAGAGAGTTAAGTAAACAGAAGAGAACAAAAATAGAGAAAAGAGAGAAAACGGAAAAAAATACAGAGATATAGACTGATGGAGAGGGGTGAAACACAGAGGCGGTCAGGGGTATACAGGAAAGATAATATTTTTTGTGACGTGAAAAGTGGAGAAAAATGAGAAAAAAACATAACATAGTCGTTGTGTGGAATCTGATTTTCACTCACTTTACATACAAACATATATCTATCAATCTATCTGTGTATCTATTTACGACTGTGTCGAGTAGAGTAATTAAGGTAGCACAAAAATTACATCTGGCAAGGGACTATGTGACAAGAAAGTGAGCTTATTTGATCACAATTCCTTCATCCACATATAAATTATAGTTATAATGAATATTCTGGTGTTCCAGTTGGATCCTCATCAAAAAAGGGTTCTCCTTCACTGCCTCCTGTGCTTACGCGCTGTTCACCACCGAAAGCGGGTAGTCAGTAGTCACAGTCTCGGCAAATCAGAGATCAGGATAACAAAGAACCTGAAATCCATGAAAAACTATGCGCATAGTGTAAGAAACCTCACAGAAGATTACAAACGTGATTAGAAAACGTCAGGTTTGATATTATACACCTGAGGGAGACAAGAAAAAGGAAAATTTGATTCAGCTCGAAGACAGGAATCACCAATTTTGCTACAAAGGAAGACAGAATGAAGAAGCCAGTGGTGAAGGATTTCTAAATAATAGAAACCTTGCAGAGAACATTGTTAAATTCAATAGTGTTTCTGACAGACTACCATGGATTATAATTAGACTATGAAAAATATACACCCTGAAGGTAATACAAGCATAGGCACTCACTTCTCAAAGCAAAGATTAAAAAAAAAAAATCTTAAATGACCTCTCCCAGATTATGAATGACGAAATGAACAGATGTACTATATTTATGGGAGACTTCATTACAAATGTTGGCAAATCACAAAATGAAGAGGCATGTATGGAAAAATTAACAGCAGGAGAGAGTAAAGGCCTGGAGAAGCCCAGCTTGAGAAGTAAAGAAAGAAATCGACTACATTATAGCAGATGAGAACAACACGATCATGAATGTCACAGTTATCAACGAAGTAACTATATTAAATTATAATGAAATGGTGGGGTGTGTAGGCAGATTTAGTTTCAGAAGGGGAGGAAAAGCTAACAACAAATAGGTATGCCAACTAAAAGGATGAGAACAAAGTCGGCATTTCGGTTAATATATATATTGTTACGGAACAGAGAAAGATAATGTACACTTTAAGTGAGAATACTAAAAATCACTACTGTCCCGTAAAGTTCCAGGTTCAAATCAAAAGAGTTAGGTAAAATTACAAGTTAAAGTTTAATGCTCAAACTAACAACAAAACATTCAGGACTCATAAGGATAATGTAATGGCAAAAAACAGGTTAAATATATGGTTAACTGCAATAGCCTCTATTAACACGAAATTAGCAAGAGTAAATTTATCTAAGTCAGCCCTGATAAAATGAGAATACCAGATAATACTCAGTGAATGCAAGATATATTACTACAGATACAAAATATTATTACCACTGGCTGACAATATTAATTACAAAAACTTTACTAGGCTTAAGAATTAAAACCTTATGCTACACAGTACAAGAAAAAGTGCAATAACACTCATACTCAAATTACACAGCTGCTAGATGGTTGGAGACTTCCTGAGCACTCACAATAATAACAACTGTACAGGGGAGGACAGAGATGTGAGCAAAATGAGGAGTAGTTCTAAGTGGCAATTAATGTAGAGACTGAGCTCATTATATAGGGGCCGGCAGAGCTTGATACAACTTGTAAGAAGGACGCGCAAATGAAGCCAGAGGGGACAAAGAGTTGACACTCCTGCTCTGAACAACAGAAAGAACGACTTAATCTACTATAAGGGAGGAGGGGGGGAGTGAGGTAGAACACGCTCGTGATCAAACATGCAGCATACTGTACGTTAGAATTACACAAAGGATGATGAAATCATAGGCTATGTAAAACCTCCCCACAAAGAAAAAGAAATTTACAAAGGAAATTTCTTATTACTCTAAAACAATCTGTCTAAAGTCTAGATAAGCAATCTGCAATAACATTTTCTTTCCCCTTGACATGTTGTATGTCTAATGAATACTCCTGAAGAAGTAGACTCCATCTTGTCAATCTCTGATTTTTATCTTTAAACTTACTAAGGAATTTCAGTGGGTTATGATCGGTATAAATGACTATGGGGTCAAAACCAGAACACAAATAAAATGAAAAATGCTGTAAACCCAAAATCAAGGCCAAAAGCTCTTTCTCAATAGTTGAGTAGTTCTTTTGAGGTGGAGTGAACTTCTTACTGTAATAAGATACAGGGTGTTCAATACCCTGATCATCCTCTTGCAGCAAAACAGCCCCAGCTCCTGTATCACTTGCATCAACAGCCATCTTAAAAGGCTTAGCAAAATTTGGAGTAGTGAGCACTGGCTGACTTAATAGGATAGCTTTAAGTTTGCTGAAAGAGGATTCACAGTTATCGGTCCAGACAAATTTAACTCCCTTTTTCAGTAGGTCTGTAAGTGGTGATACAAGAATTGAAAAGTTAAGAACAAATCTCCTGTAATAACCTACCATTCCCAAAAATCTTTGTAGCTCTTTCCTACTTTTAGGTCTGGGAAGATCACTTATAACCTGAACCTTAGCTTCTGGTGGTGCAACATGTCCATCACCAATTACGTACCCAAGGTACTGAACTTTAGCTTGACCAAACTCACACTTTGATAAATTAGCTACAAGATTAGCCTGAACCAAACGCTCAAGAAATTTACTGACATGGCATAGGTGATCTTTCCAGTTGTCACTGAAGATTAATACATCATCAATATAAACAACACACCCTGCCAAACCCTCTGTTACAACATTCATGAGCTTCTGAAATGTGGCTGGTGCATTCTTCATACCATATGGCATTACAGAACATGCAAAATCTTTCCTAGTGTTACAAAACATGAGATCTCCCTAGCACGTTCAGTCATAGGTACTTGCCAGTATCCCTTTAACAAATCAAACTTACTTATGTACCTAGCCTTTCCGATCTTGTCTATGCAATCTTCCACGCGAGGGAGAGGGTAAGTGTCTGTTTTGGTTATCTGATTAACACGTCTGTAGTCAATGCGAAGCCGCTGTGACCCACCTGGCTTAGGGACTAGAGTGACAGGAGAACTCCACTCGCTCTGACAGGGCTCAATCATTTTGTGGTCCAACAGGTAGCCAAGCTCCATCTCGATGAGAGGAACTTTCACTGGGTTCACACGGTAAGGAGGCAGTTTAATTGGCTTTGCATCTCCAACATCGACATCATGCATCAACACAATGGTTCTTCCTGGAGTGGCACGGAACACTTGCGGGTACTCCTGCAGTAATGCCGAAAACTCCTGCCTTTCCTCGGGAGCTAGATGAGAAAGCTTAGTCTGGAGATTATTCATGATATCAGGATTCTTCCCCAAACTATCACTTAGGCTCATACTGCATGGGAGAACTTCACTTGCAGACTCGGGTGGAACAGCTACAGTGCAGACTGGGTTATTTTCGTCCCGCCTGTGATATAACTTTAGCATGTTGATGTGACAAAGTTGCTTGTTCTTTCTACGATCTGGTGTGGCGATGGCATAGTTGACATCACTGAGTTTCTTCTCCACGAAATAAGGACCACTAAACTTGGCTTGAAGAGGTTGCCCATGCACCGGTAGCAGAATCAAAACCTGATCTCCTGGCTGAAAGTGGCGTAACCAAGACTTCTTATCATACCAAGTCTTCATCTTCTCCTGAGCAGCTCCTAAATTCTCTCCCGCCAGCTGTAAAGTAGTGGACAGCCGTTCTTTGAATTTCATCACATACTCCAGCAGGTTGACGTCATCTTCCTCCGACAGCCAGCATTCCTTGAGTAGCTTAAGGGGTCCTCTTACTTCATGGCCAAACAGTAGTTCAAAGGGTGAGAAGCCCAGTGATTCATTTGGAGATTCTCTTGCGGCAAATAAAACGAATGGAAGACTTTTATCCCAGTCTTTCTGATGTTCCAAACAGTATTTCTTGAGCATCGATTAGAGTGTTTGATGATATCTCTCCAACGCTCCTTGGGTCTGGGGATGGTAAGCTGAAGACGTGATCTGGGTGATGCCCAACTCTTTCAGAGACTGCTTGAAAACATTTGACATGAAATGACTTCCCCAGTCTGACTGTACCTCATTGGGTAGACCAAACTTGGTGAAGAACCCTAGCATTTCCTTAACCACGTTCTTTGCTGAGATATTTCTAAGAGGAATGGCTTCAGGATAACGAGTAGCCATATCAATCAGGGTCAACACATAAGAAAATCCTGAAGAAGTCTTAGGAAGAGGGCCTTCAATATCCACCAACACACAGGTGAATGGCGCCTCAAAAGGAGGAATGGGAACTAGAGGTGCAACCTTTTCGGTCTGATTACACTTCCCCACAACTTGACAGGTGTGACAAGACTTACAATACCAGGAAACATCCCTGAAGATACCTGGCCAGTAGAAGTGTTTCAAAATGCGTGCCACAGTCTTCCTCACTCCAAGGTGTCCGGCCAAACTGGAATCATGAGCCACTCTAATGATATCCTGCCTACAAACACGAGGGATGACAACTTGATGTACAACCTCCCATTCACTCTCGGCTGATGCTGTTGGGGGTCTCCACTTCCTCATAAGTACCCCTGACTTTATATAATAACAAGTAGAAGCACCAGCTGACTCTTCCTCACTGCAAGCAGAGTTAACTAGACCTTTCAACTCAGGGTCAGCAACCTGCAACTCAACCAACTCTTGACGAGACAAATTATCAACACTACAGGGGTACTGCCTCATCTGGTGAGTGGTCCAAATTAGTAAGAAAAGTGTCAGGTAGGATAACATCATCATCATCATTACCCTCTAAGTCACCAGTAACTTTAGACTTAGCCCTAGTGACAGCACATGCAGGGAACACATCAGGGACATCACAATCCTGGGTCGCAGCCACTGGCTCACTAGACAACTGAGAAGCTGGACACACTTGACTTCCACCAATATCATTTCCAAGTAGGAAAGTTACACCTGACATTGGGAGTGTCTCAACCAACCCAACCATAACGGACCCATTAACAAAACCAGACTCTAAATTCACTCTGCACAGAGGGACAGAGAAGTAATTATTCCCTACACCTTGTAAGATTACAGTTTCATCAGAGGAATTAACATTAGAGCCTAGAACACTGGTCAGCATAAGGGATTGGCAGGCACCTGTATCAAGATATATTTTAACTGATTTCCTGTCATTACTGTCCAGAGGTCTGACAAAACCATCAGACAGGAAATTAGCACATGAACTCTTGAGAGTGTCACCCACGTTACTGCTCAAAAGAGGAGCTTCATCATGAGAATTTAATTTACCCCTCAAAGCAGGTTCAGTTAACTCAGTTAAAGAATTCTGGGAACTCTCAAGGGTGGACACTAAACCAATTGACTGAATATTTAAAGACTCCTTTTTGTTCACATCACGCTGTCTCCTGAAACATTTCTCCGTAGTATGACCAAGCTTACTACAATTTGTACATTTACTTTTCTGAAACCTAGAGGTGAAGCTGGTATTTACTTCCTGAGAAACATCATCTTTATTCTTTTTCCTGTTACCTGTACTCTGAGTAGAGGCAACGTACTTACTCTCAGCTTTCCTTTTTTCTCTAGAATATCTCTTGTGAGTGAGAACATATTCATCAGCTAAAACTTCAGCATCAGACAAATTATCTATTCTTCTCTCATCAAGATATAGGCTTACATCATTATTAATACACCTTTTGAAGTCCTCCAGCAAAATCATCTGCTTAAATTTGTCAAAATCAGAATCCACATTCTTAGAATTTAACCACTGCTCTAACAGATCTTCTTTAATTTTTGCATACTCAACATGGGATTGCTTATCTTGCTTATAAGTTGTGCTAAATTTTACTCTATAGGGTTCAGGAACAAGCTCATAGGCCTTAAGAATCAAGCTCTTAACTACATCATAATTATCAGATTGATCCTGAGGCAAAGATGCATAAGTTACTTGAGCTTTACCGGTGAGAACAGTTTGAAGGAGTACTGGCCAATACTCTTTGGGCCAATTAAAGCCTGTAGCTACCCTCTCAAACAACTGAAAATACTTTGTTAAATGAGATTCATTAAAAGGAGGGACAAGTTTAACATTTTTAGCCACATCAAAATCATCAGAGCTAGATGATCCAGTTCCACCTTGTTTCATGCGATACTCATGGTCTGCCTGAATCCTAGCAAGTTCCATTTGTGCCTGAGCCTCCTGAATACGAGCATTTGCCTGAAATTCAGCCTCCTTAGCACGAGCCTCCTGCAGGGCTAGCTGTAACTTAGCTAATTCAATCTGCATTTGCTCATTTGGAAGAGTTACATTAAACAAGCTTTCATTAATCATGTCGACAATTTGATCTTTAGAATGATGAGAGCGAACAACAATTCCCAATTGTTGAGCAACAAGCTTAAGTTCATTCTTTGTTCTGTTTTCCACATCACACACTGTTTGCACATTTGACAAAAAATCTTTGGCTTCATCAAGCGTAGTAATAGTAGACATCATGAATAAATCACAGTCACAAAATATCAAGCAATATCCTTATGATAATATCCTGAATATCCTGATAAGAGGTCGCCAAATTTATGTTACGGAACAGAGAAAGATAATGTACACTTTAAGTGAGAATACTAAAAATCACGACTGTCCCGTAAAGTTCCAGGTTCAAAAGAGTTAGGTAAAATTACAAGTTAAAGTTTAATGCTCAAACTAACAACAAAACATTCAGGACTCATAAGGATAATGTAATGGCAAAAAACAGGTTAAATATATGGTTAACTGCAATGGCCTCTATTAACACGAAATTAGCAAGAGTAAATTTATCTAAGTCAGCCCTGATAAAATGAGAATACCAGATAATACTCAGTGAATGCAAGATATATTATTACAGATACAAAATATTATTACCACTGGCTGACGATATGAATTACAAAAACTTTACTAGGCCTAAGAATTAACACCTTACGCTACACAGTACAAGAAAAAGTGCAATAACACTCATACTCAAATTACACAGCTGCTAGATGGCTGGAGACTTCCTGAGCACTCACAATAATAACAACTGTACAGGGGAGGACAGAGATGTGAGCAAAATGAGGAGTAGATCTAAGTGGCAATTAATGTAGAGACTGAGCTCATTATATAGGGGCCGGCAGAGCTTGATACAACTTGTAAGAAGGACGCGCAAATGAAACCAGAAGGGACAAAGAGTTGACACTCCTGCTCTGAACAACAGAAAGAACGACTTACTCTACTATAAGGGATGAGGGGGAGAGTGATGTAGAACCCACTCGTGATCAAACATGCAGCATAGTGTACGTTAGAATTACACAAAGGATGATGGAATCATAGGCTATGTAACAATATATATATATATATATATATATATATATATATATATATATATATATATATATATATATATATATATTGCCAGACGCCTCAATCCCGTTTGGAGTGGTCACAAACAAATCGCATCCAAGTCGCCCTGTCCCCCCGCCATCTCACTGCCCTGCTCCCAACTCACACCCTCCTCTCTCATATACCTCTCCACCCCATCCCTCCATTTCATCCTCGGCCTCCCCCTCCCTCTTCCCCCCTCCACCTCACTCACATACACTCTCTTCGTCAGTCTTTCACCCTCCATCCTCTCCACATGGCCAAACCACCTCAGTGTGTTCCTCATAACGCTTCCTTCACATCCACATCAACACCACAACACTCCTTTATATCCTCATTCGTCAGCCTGTCTCTCCATGTGACTCCACAGGCATCTCTTAAATAACTCATTTCCACTGCCCTCACTCCTGACTTGTGTCCTTCCAACAACGTCCAAGCTTCACTTCCGTACGTTAGAGTTGGTATCACAATACTGTCATGTAGTAACTTTTTCACTTCCATGCTCACTTCCCTGTTTCTTATCACTGCTTTCAAAGAACCAGCAACCTTTCTTCCCTGCTGTACCCTTTCATGCACCTCACCCTCCAAACCTTCATCCTTACTCATCACACTACCCAAGTACTTAAACGTACTTACATTTTCCAATTCCTCACCATCCAACCTCGCTGTACATTCACTGACTTCACCTCTCTCAAAGACGATCACTTTACTCTTCCCTACATTCACCTTTAGATTCCGTTTCTCACACACTCTCCCAAACTCATCCACCAAGCCTTGCAGCTCCCCTTCGTCTTCACTCAACAACACAGTATCATCTGCAAACAACAGTACAGGGAGTTTCCAAACACTATCCTCTCTCACCAGGGCCACTCCAACATCCACTACCCTACCTTGTAACTCTTTTATTACCCCATCCATGTACAGATTGAACAACCATGGAGACATGACACATCCCTGTTTCAACCCAACTTTCAAAGAGAAAAATTCACTTAGTTCACCATCCACACGCACTGCAGCCTTCGCACCATCGTACATACTCTTCACAGCATTCAACAACTTACCATCTACTCCATATATTCTTAACACTTTCCACAATCCTTGTCTATCCACCCTGTCATATGCTTTCTCCAAATCCATGAAAGCCGCATACACCTTCTCTCCCTTCTCTAGAAACTTTTCCACTAAAAATCTAAGAATGAATATCTGATCTACACAACCTCTTCCCTTCCTAAAACCTCCCTTTTCTTCTCCAACTAATTTCTCTGTTCTTTCTCTAACTCAGTCAATAAGTATCCTACCATACACTTTTCCTATTATACTAAGAAAATGCCCCTATGATTACCACACACTTCTTTTTTCCCTTTTCCTTTGTACAAGGGAATAATTATACCTGACTTCCAATCCTCCGAGACTACCTTCCTCCCAGGCCAATCTGCACATCTTCCACATCCATTCTACTACTATCTCTCCCCCATGCTTCAGCATTTCACCACACACTCCATCAATTCCTGGGGCTTTCCCCGATTTAACTTTCTTCATTGCTTCCACAACTTCTATCCTACTGATTTCTTCCTGTCTTCTCACCTCCCTCCTTCTCCCAGCCATTTCTCAGCCACTTATACTCGCATTACTTCCACCCTCTATGTTCAACAATTCCTTAAATATATATATATATATATATATATATATATATATATATATATATATATATATATATATATAGATAGATAGATATTTGGGGACGCGGTGGCTCAATCGGTAGAGAGGTGGCCTGCAGTCCCATCGGACCCAGGTTCAAATCCCGCTGGGGCAGGGAACAGTTTAAGGATTTGAATTTCAAATAAATCAGACTTTACTGATCTACCAGAAAACCCGCCGACATGTCGTAAAAATACCCCCGCTAATACCAATACACCAGTCCTGTATGAGACAGCCGTAGCATGTATTCAGTATGGACGGTGGGTGTTAGCGCCGAAGTGGTGACATGCAGAGATGTGCGGTACGTAGGAGGGCTACTGGGTCTTGAAAGCAGGCTGTGAAGCCTATGCCCAAAGTCGGACACATGAAAAAATATATATATATGAATATATATATATATATATATATATATATATATATATATATATATATATATATATATATATATATATATATATATATCAGGCTCTATTTCACACCGAGTGGGACCTGATGCGTTGAACAGTCAACTGACAAAATCGTTAATGAAATCCTGGAGGCAGTAGGGAAAGTTAAACACAAATAAAGCCAACAAGTATTAAAAATTACCCTCTTGCTCATGAGAAGAAGAAACGAGATGAAAGGGAAAACACATAATGATGATACAGAAAAGCAGAATTAAATGGGCTAATCAACAAGAGACTAAAAGAGGAGAAGCGAAGAGAGAGAGAGAGAGAGAGGGAGAGAGAGAGATGTGACTCTCGATTCTTGTAGTAGGAGTTAAAGATGAATATAGGGAGTTGATCTTGATTTATCTTCAGAGAAAATCTTAAGTTGAGCAGTGTATGTCTTACAGAGACTGAATTTACTAAGTAAGTCTAGTTGGACCCCTCTTCTTGTTCACTCTCTCCACTACCTGTCGGTTCTATAGCTAGCCTCCTTCTGAGCTCTGCTTCCTAAATTCTGGTGTAGCAGGGATCGTGTCACGTGTGCTACACTGTTGTTGGAATGTTCTAGAAACCTGTGTGTGAGTATGTGTGTGTATGGTCACTAGGCATTGTTCGTATGCTATCTTGCTGACACACTACCTATATCATCCCCTGACTTGCTGCTTCCCGTGTATTCGCAACATTTCCTCAGTTACACTTGCAAGATCATTTTTCGTTCCCAGGCTTGCCTGGTGCTCTGTCTATCAATCTATTTATCTATCTATCTATCATGTTATCTATAATTAATTGTATCTATAATATGGAGTCCTAACATTGCTCGGTTACGCGCTGGAGGTCCTCCGACAGTAATTATCATTGACATATGCTAATCTATTAGTACATAATATTGATTATAATATTGTATACATATAATATTTATAGTAAATTG
Organism: Coenobita brevimanus; assembly: GCF_032717465.1. NCBI lineage: Eukaryota > Metazoa > Arthropoda > Malacostraca > Decapoda > Coenobitidae > Coenobita > Coenobita brevimanus. Next base: position 14,886,651 of record NC_137041.1, read on the forward strand.
CAATGATAGTAATATTACATTTTAAAGAAGTTGTATACATATTTGAATAAATGCACTAAAGGTAAACTATTTAACTGTAATACAGTATGTACATGGGTTACTGTAGTGAAATGTATACATGCAAGAAAAAAAATGGTTTATAATTAAGATTATGGTAAGACTTATAAATATTTCATTTAAAGATAATGCTACTGGTATGCCATACTTCTATATCATGGGTCATTCTTCTTTGTATATATATATATATATATATATATATATATATATATATATATATATATATATATATATATAATTAATACTATACACAAAATATGTACACTTGATTCAGGGGGGTTAACTTGGATGTTAACTCTACCCCCACTAAATACTGACTCCAAATTTGCAATTCTTGCGTGCATTCTGTGCATTGCGAACAGCAGTACTGCAAATACAATGCAGAAGATTATAAAGACAGTAGGTGCAGGGCAATACACATAATATGGGTTGAACATACTCAAACTCAAATCTTCCCAGGGCTTCATTGTTTCATTGATCAGTTGCATAGTTTCAAACTTAGGTGAAGTCAACTTAATACTTGTGCTCATGTTTAAGTCCATATCAGGCAGTGGGTGGAAATGTTTGTGTGTATGATTGAGGATGGCATAGTGATTGATTGTGGATAAAGTGGACATGGATGGTGTAAATACCGCACAGTAGTATGGTACTATGTATAATCCTGAGGCTGAAGTATGAGGTGGTGGTATATCTGGACAGACTATGTAAACTGATGTGTTATGAGTGAAATAAAAAAACTGTGAGTGTCCGATGCGTTGATGGTGTATAAGCTTATCTGGAGCAAAAGTGAAGTTGCAATGATTATGAATATTGTTATTTCTGATGATAGCCATTTCACAAGGGACTATCAGTAGGCTGAAACGTGAAAATGTACGCAGGACAAAGATGAACAGCATGTAAGGATGTGCGGCAGTTTCATTCAATCGTTGATTCACTTGCGAAAGTGACAGTGTTCCATCTCTTGGAGACCATGATGAGTTCGGTGTCTGTGTTGATGTTGATGATGACCAAAGTGTTGTTATTTTTAGAGGGGAAGGGGTGTATTTGGTATACTGTGAACAGGTCTTCAGTTATGAATGGTACATGAATTACTACTGATGTTGGTGTCAGTGTTGCTTCTAAATATGGATAATATTGCATGAATTCCCTACTTCGGAACAAAGGCTTCAATTTATGTTTATGTATGCCTTGACTAAATATCTGACGTAGCTCATGAACTGGGAGTAAGTCAATTATGATCTTGCCGTCACCAGCATTCGAAATTCCTTGCATAAGTGCCCTGTAACGAGCTCTAGTGTTGTCTAATTGTAGAAGAATTGTGTTAATATGTTCTGTGATGATGGAGATGTGTTGGAAAAGTGTTGTTACCTTCCATTTCATTTATATTATCTACACTTTCGAGAGCTATGTTTTCTGCCTTTTTCAGATTTTTCACAATTGTCTTCATTGCTGGGTTATGTCCTGTGATGAATTTGTCTTGGTATGTTAGTACCTGAGCTATTTTATTAAATTTGTTGTTTATTTCTTTAAGGTCTTCCTCTGTAGCCAATCCAAAGATGTTCCCAAGAACTGCACCACCCAGGTCGAACAAACCGCGCTTTTGGCGAGTACGTGTGATGTTGTTCCTGTCGCTTAGTACCTCCGTTCCATAAGATGGGAGATCTTGGCTCATGATGGGCATAGTTGACTTTGCCTGTTCTATTTTCCATTTCGCTAACTTCACATTTCATTCACTTCCTTTGTGTTATGTGCTTGTGAAACATAGCCTCCTATCATGAAGTCCAGGGTTCGCATTGGTTTCGCGATATTTTCTAGATAAGAAGGTAATTCATACAAGTAATCCAGACTTATTTCAGTACTCATGACGTCTTTTACGATTGAAGTCGTGGCCGTTGGAGGTATGAGGCATCCTTGTCGTACTATGTGTTGGGGGTCTAAGTGCGCATATCCTCTTGCTATGTAGAGGAGAATCCATAGCATAAGTCCCTTCATCGCGACCTACCGAAAAAAAAAAATCTATTAATTTCCCAATATGGTCATGCTGTGGTCGATGATAGTGATGATGTGCGTTACGGTTGATTGTTATTTCATTTATAGAAGGAGTTTAAATCGATATTTAATTCTCGTAAATGATGTACTGTAGATTTTATTGGAACAGTTGCACCTATGTTTGATTGTTTGGTATATGACCTTAATTTCTTTTTGTAATCATTGTTGTTTTCTTGCTTGCTTTCTTGAGTTACGTTCGCCTGTTCGGTTGTATCCAATGCTGAATAATTATTGGATAGTCCCCTTGAAACTCGTTTTAAATGGTCAATATGAACTTGTTTCTCTTCGCCACTTGACAGTGACTTAATTAAAACTTAGTTTGCTTTTATGTTAATTATTCTGTATGGGCCCTCAAATTTTGGGGATAATTTATTGTCTCTCGTATGAATGATACCATAAACAATGTCTCCTAAGCTGGTAGGTGAATCTCTTGCCTTCTTGTTAAATGCCTCCGTCATTTCTTCCTTGGACATCGTTAATTGTTTTTTGACTCTTTTGTGTATGTCCTGGAATTCACGTAAACGGAGTTTAGAGTAATCATCGTAATTGTATATGGGCAGATTGTCACCTTCTAGGAGCTCATATGGTAGTTTTTTATCTGTTCCATATATAATGAAATGTGGTGTGTCACCTATGGATTTATTTATAGATCCATTAATTGAGGCTTTTACTCTGGGAATCCAATCATCCCAGCTTGCATAATTTTCACTGAGAATGTGTAGCACATTTAATACTTTTTTGTTTTGTCTCTCTACTAACGCATTAGATGCTGGGTGATAGGCTAAAACGTTAACCCTTTTGATGTTGAATTGTTTACATATTTCTTGCAAGATATCAGAATTAAATTCTCCTCCATTATCACTTATTAGTACCTTTGGGGTAGTAAAGCGACATATTACATTATCTGTTATTGCCTTTGCTACTGACTCTGTTGTTTTATCTTTAATTGGGGCTAAAATGACATAACGGGAAAAATGATCCGTTGCTACGAATAGGTATTGGTTATTATTGTATGATAATGGCATCTCGAGTAAATCAACAGCGACAACGTCCCATGGTTGATGTGGTACAGGGTAATTACCTATAGGTGCAGGTGTGATTGAGTATCCTTTGTGTTTTGCACATGATTCGCATCTGTCTATATGATTGTTTATATCTTTTCGTAATGAAGGCCAGTAGTATAACAGCTGGGCTTGTTTGAATGTCTTATCCTTTCCAGGATGTCCTGCATGTGGGCTATCGTGTATCGTTCGTAATACTTGAGGTATCATGTCATTAGGTACTACCAACTGGTTAGTATTTCTTTGGCGTTTTGGTTGTTTCGGGGTGATCTTGTATAATGTATTATTGACCATTGTGAATTGTTCGAGTGGTACATGCAGTTTGGGTAACTGTATGTCATCTCCACTTTCTAACTTGTATATAACTTTAGACCATATTGGGTCAAGTCTTTGTGCTTTTGCGATATCATCGTGGTTTGGGATATTTCCTTTGAGATCTAATGCCGCGACCTGAATTGTGTTCGGGTTCCTAGATAATGCGTCAGCTACTATGTTCATTTTACCTTGTATGTAATGAATTTGTACATTGGGTGTGTTGCCTTGGTGCTCTCCTTATTGTGAATCCGTTGTTGGATCTAATTGTGTTTCATCTGGTATTAACGTGGGTGGTGGCGAAAATATCTCTGTCATTAAGATATGGTGTTATGAAATACACCTTTTGTTTTATGTCCTAACTAAATAGATGAGTAAATGAGTTGTAATAAATGATAGATACTGAGTGTATAAGTGTATATATAGAAATAAGTAAAGGAGTTGAATATACCTAATTTTAGCAATGAGAAGAAATGAGTAAGTATAATTTCACCCACTTGATACAGATCGGAGAGGTGTGTCGATGCAACTGTCGATCTTGGAAGAAAAATGCAGGGTGGAGTGAAGATCTCTTGATTATTCTAGGGCTGTGTTGATGGACGATATTACTCAGGAAATTCCATGGCCTGGTGCTTGTGGTGGTTAACAGCTGACAGAGGCAAACCTCAGCATAGAACGTCGAATTTCCAACTCAATACTGTGGAAATAAATGAGTATGAGTAGGAGTTATGTGAATAATGAGTAATGGGTAGTGGGTGAGAAGTGCCAGGTGTCAGTCACACGTTGATTGGCGTGGCCTTATGTCAGCAAACTCTCGTGGTGATGTCATCTCAGCAGATACACATGGTGACGTCGGCTTCCCACACTGGTAGCTGTGGTGAGTAACTGAGTAATGATGCGTAACCTGGGTGAAGAAAGGTGAGTAAGGTGCGTTATAAATGTGGCTCTGGTGTTTTGCTGTGTGTCTTGACCTCTGCGTCAGCAATGGAGTTAGGCGGGAGAGAGTGTTAGGGTTTTGTGTGCTTGTTGCTTTGGTCTTTCTTTTTCTTTACTTGCATTGTTTTTTATTATTCTTGCTGCTGCTTGAAGTTACGTGAAGATTGTAGAGTTGTTTTGTAGACTTGTAGGCTCATAGGCTTTTAGGCTCGTAGGCTGTATTTTGTAGGAATTCACTGTAGAACTGAAGCTAATCTTGTAGTGTCCCGCCTGCTTTTGTAGAAATTCACTGTAGATTCGTAGACGAGGTCCGTACGTTCGCTGCCAACCAAATGTGACTCTCGATTCTTGTAGTAGGAGTTAAAGATGAATATAGGGAGTTGATCTTGATTTATTATCTTCAGAGAAAATCTTAAGTTGAGCAGTGTATGTATTACAGAGACTGAATACACTAAGTAAGTCTAGTTGGACCCCTCTTCTTGTTCACTCTCTCCACTACCTGTCGGTTCTATAGCTAGCCTCCTTCTGAGCTCTGCTTCCTAAATTCTGGTGTAGCAGGGGTCGTATCACGTGTGTTACACTGTTGTTGGAATGTTCTAGAAACCTGTGTGTGAGTATGTGTGTATGTGTGTGTATGGTCACTAGGCATTGTTCGTATGCTATCTCGCTGACACATTACCTATATCATCCCCTGACTTGCTGCTTCCTGTGTATTGTCAACATTTCCTCAGTTACACTTGCAAGATCATTTCCCGTTCCCAGGCTTGCCTGGTGCTCTGTCTATCTATCTATTTATCTATCTATCTATCATGTTTTCTATAATTAATTGTATCTATAATATGGAGCCCTAACAGAGAGAGAGAGAGAGAGAGAGAGAGAGAGAGAGAGAGAAAGAGAGAGAAAGAAAGAAAGAAAGAAAGAGAGAGAAAGAGATTACTGGTATTTCTAAAAGCCATCTAATGAGTCCATTTTGGCCGTGTTATTTTCGTGCTCCGAGCCATATTTCTTGACCTCCTCCTCAACAGCTTAACACCGATTGATAAGCAGAGAGAAACACCCGAACCTAATCTAATTAAACCTTTCCTAACATAATCAGCCCTGATCTGGCCTACAGTAACCAAATCTTCCCAAACCTAAGTTAGGATAACTTAAGCTAGACTAGGCTAAGCTAAGCTAAGCTAACCTAAACTAACCTAACCTAACCAAACATAATACAGCCAAGCCTAAGTTTGCCAAATCTAGCCTAGCCCAATCCAAGCCAATGTGATCTGTCCTAACCTAAGCAAACTCTTGTAACATACCTAACTTAGCTTAAACTCTCATTAGGGTAAAACTAATTTTGTTGTTTTTAATGTATAAAAAACTTAGTTCTTACATCTTTCGACTCGTCAAAAGATTCCTCGGGAGTATATTTTTTTTAACAATATCCAGCTCAGTTTTGCATCATCTTTGAACGTACTTGAGGCCTTATTCACTAAAGATTTTTCTTGAGAACATCATATAAACATATCTTTTAGGAGAATTGATGTGCTAAGACGACTCCATGCCTTTTTAACCCCTGCTCTTTATAGAGGGGTTTTATTCGTCCCTGTGTAGTGTACAACCCTCACGTGTTCGGAGGCTCCTCACATACAGCTCTTCTCAGCAAGGTGGAGTCAAAGGCTTTTGTCTCAATAACTTTCTTCATACTAGCTCCCTTCAACCACTGCCTCGTCTACTCATTGTTGCATCACATTTTAATCGTTATTTCAATGGTCACTGCTCCTCTGAACTGTCTGCTTGCATCCCATCTGTCATGAATTTGCGGCATTATATTATTATAGGAGTATACGAACACTATACTCAGTTTTTTTTTTATCGAGGCGAAGATGCACTTGACAGATTGGTTATTATTGGTTGAATGCAACATTACTTCATAATCTAGCATTATTAACTGACAACAAATATCTGAGGGGGAAATTTGGGTTAGTAAGTATTTTTTGGACATGTTGCATTCAGTTAATCATCATCAACCTGTCAAGTGCATCTTCGCCTCGATAAAAACAAAACAAAACAAAACTGAGTACAGTGGATATCCAAGTGAACATCACTCAGTCCTAAGGTGACCAGAGTCCCGCTTTAGGCGGGACAGTCCCGCTTTTTGGACGTCTGTCCCGCTTTTCTAATTGTGATTAGAATGTCCCGCTTTTTTAGCAAATTATCGTAAGTGTCCCGCTTTTAGAAAATTACTATTACATAAGATATAGCATGACTTAATTTTATGAAAATAGAATGAATTAGAAAATTTATGCATAAACCTAACCAAGTGAAATACTGAATTATTAATATAAAATCTGTAATACTCACTAGCTGGTAACTTGGTCGGCCCATTCACTGTACCGTACGGTATGTTCGGAGCTCGCATGAGACGTTAGTATTTGATTAGCTGCCTCAGGGTGAGAGTAATGCCGGAGCCGCTGTTGTCATTCACGTAAGTGAAAAAAAAAATTATATATATATATATATATATATATATATATACACACACACACACACACACACACACACACACACACACGCACGCACGCGCGCGCGGGGGGGGGGAGATAGTGTCCCGCTTTTAGCTGCAGATAAATCTGGTCACCTTACTAGTCAGTCCTAACTGTCCAACATTTGCAATATGAGTGGAACAAGTTTTCTTAAAATTTGTCATCATATCAGGAGTGATGGTGTTTATGCGCAGACGTTAGTTTATCGCTGAGGAAAATATGTACGTTTATACCATTCGCCCCACCCCTGTAACCGCCGGAAGAGGAAGCCTCGCCCTCTTCCCATGATAGCCACAGGGCAACCGAGAGAACAGTGAGTCAGCGACGGGCAACACCGAGAGACGGGCGTAGGACATAGCAGTGTGATGCAGCTATTACCGGCAAAGGCCATACCTGGTGTCTTGAGCAGCAGATTACCTTGTCTCCTTGCAGTTCTGTGACTACATCCTCGATGTAGGGCAGGACAGAACAACCAGTAGCGATCAGCAGACTCCAGATCACCCAGACTTGTTGCAGTTCTTTGACTCCATCTGCGACGTAGGATATGACAGAATGACCAGCGACGATCAGCGGACTGCAGATTCCCCAATCATCTCGCAGGTCTGTGGCTCAACATCTCCTCATTTACCAGTATTTCTTTCTGTTTTGTAGATTTAAGAGTGGTAGGTAGCATGAGTGCGTGAGTGTGCGAATTTACTTGGTTTAAGTTACATTTTGTTGCAAGTAAAAAATTTGCATCTTTTCTTTTGAGCTCGATTAAATGAAAATGAGTATTTCATTTTTCGAAATTGTTCTTACTTAATTTTCTCTGTTCCCAGGTTGCACTAAATTTTCTCAATCATGTCTGGTATCTAATCCAGTTCTTTGATATTAATTCACAATAAAACTGTTCGCGCAAGAGAGGAGTAGTAAAATCAAGAGCCTGGCTTAGTATTACTAAGTTCCAAGGTGAATTATTGTCAGGGGAAGGTCTTGAGGCCGACAGAACTTACCAATTCATTACCAGTGAGTGATTATTCCTTGCTGAATACTGTTTGAAAGGAAAGTTTATAAAGTTCTCGTAGTAAGAAAATTTGCGACGTAAGCCAGAATAAGGTAATATTTTACAACTTCATTTCGTAAGTCATAAAACTGTTTAAGTCCTCAAAAACCTGTTTAAATCCGATTCCTTTTTGACAAAGTGGCGTTCTCTCTCCAGGATATAAACTGCTAGCTTTAGAGATAAGTTATTAACGAAATATTAACACACTCCACTCCTAGCTACTTATTATTAATAATCATTAAAGTTTATAGACACTACCTCACTTGTGGTTACTGTTGAGCAGGTTATTATTCCTGCTATCTTAATTATTGTGAAAGTCTTTTGCTAGCTAGTTGTGGATACCTTCTGCTTGCTTACTAGTCTAACTAGATTAAACTTGTCACCACCTGCCCTTGCCTATATTCTTGATTCTGAATTATTCACAATCAACTGTGAAACAGCACAGTTTCTACAGTACATTGAATTTTTTTTCGGTACTTTTTTCTTGAGCTGCGACTCCCAAATTTTCAATTCAGTATTTTTCTTTAGTCGCTCCATCTCAGTCTGAGTTAGCATCATGGCTACTAACCTGTTTATACAGGAAGCCAAGAATATGAGGCTTGCTCATCCCCAAGAAATTAAACAGTATGTCCTACAGCGCGAGAGTGATGCCCGTGGGAACCGTTGAATTCAGAGTGTGAACAGCACAAGGAACGTGAGGAAGCACGAGAACACGAGCGTGAACAGCACGAGGAGCTTGAGAGAGAACGCAAATATGAGCGTGAACAGCGTCAGTATGAATGTTCTGAATGTAAAGCACGTGAGAAGCACGAGTTTGATATACTGAAACTCAAGCTAGACTCTCAGGCTTTAACATCATCAAGTCCTGGTGGCCCTAACCCCATGCACTTTTCTCTAGCACCTATCGTGGCAAATTCACGTCTATAGAAGGATGGTGAGTGAATCGAACCATTCATAGCCTGTTTTGAGGACATGGTGCAGCTGTACCAGCTGGACGAGTCAGCAAAACAACTCCAGTTTCTTAGCTTGTATGAGGGCAGAGCTCTCGATATTACGCACAGAATCCAGAGCGACAATTTGACGTTCAGATGATGAAGGTTGCGCCCATCAAGGCGTATGGTCTTACAGTAGACGACACCAGGACTCCAATCCTGAGGGTGCATCTTGAAGAAGAAAATATTATCATCCAGTTCCTTGATCTCCTTACTGTATACCTAAATGAGTGGATGGAGAAGGATGAAACTCCCAACACCCTAGAGGGGGTAATTGACCTTATGCTGCATATCCAGTTCGAAAAGTCCTGGTCTGCTGAGCTCGTTGCTCAGTTAAAAATCTTTCAGATAAAGGATGCCAACCAAATGGTGGAAAAGGCTGATGCATTTTTTACTATATACGGGTACTAGACCAGACTCATAAACAACAACAGCCCTGGAACAAGAAGAATACTGTCAAGACTATGAAGCCATCTCAGAGCGAGTCCTAGCATCAAGGCCATTCCCACAATAATGGTCATGGCCAAATAAACCGCAGAAAAAGGACCAAGGACAGAATGTTCAGCCACCTGATGGGAAGAGGTACAATAAGTACCCTAACCAACAGCAGTACAAACCATGTCATCAAAATTCAGGACACTTACCTTCAATACCAGCCCCAGGGTTTTGGAAGCAGAAGGCAAAATGCTGCCTTGATTCCTCAGCAATTGCATGGCGGTGCTATCCCTAACTGCACAGGTCCTCCCCCACATATAACTAGTCCCCCTCAAATGGTGAACCCTCCTCAGGTGGTTAGTGCTCTAACTCCTTAGATAGTGAGTACGTCCCCTCAAGTATCTAATCATCAGGGCACCATGTTTCCTGCTTCGCTTGTCCTGCACTCTTGTCAGTGGGTAGCTGCTACCTCCTCAGACTCTTCCACAGTTGACAGTGCCTTCCTTGTTTAGTCAGGGTTTGTGGGAGGTGTTTTTGTATATGTCCTGAGAGACAATGGTTTCTCAGGCAGTCTAATTCGGCCCAAGGAGTACACAGGTGGACAGGTCCAAGTTACATTTGTCGATGGATCAGTGAGATAGTTTCCTGAGGCACATATCGTGTAGCATCTCCTTTTTCACATGTCCAACAGTAGCAGCTGTTATGCCAGAACCTCTGTTTGACCTTATTATAGGGAACATTAGTGGCAACAAAAATAGTTGGCCTAGATGTCACTACTCAGACTTTGACTGTTGCAGTAACACGAGCCATGGCCTCCAAAATCATGTTACCACAATGATCATTGCAATACCGAAATATCTGACTCATAGTCAAGATCTCAAAGAACAACAATACGACCCGACACTTGCCGTAGTTTGTAAGAAACTGAAGGGTGATGTGATTAAATATTCACAGGGAGGTCAAGCTAGGTTCCTTCGTAAACAAGGATGGCCAAAACAAGAGTCACAGATACCCCCTGGGTGAGGTTTGATTGCAGTTTGTCATTAACACAGTATCGTCGAGCAATGTTCGAACTGGATCATTTTTCAGTGCAAGTAGTTCACATGGGCCAAAAGAAGACATTTGACCATATCCACACTGACTTTTTCTGACCAGGAATGGGACAGGAAATAAATTGGCTTGTGCGTTCCTGTGACATGTATCAATGTACCTCTGTACCCGTACCCATAATCTCTGAGCCATTTGAGAGAGAGGGCAGTGACAATGTGGGCACAGACCTGATGTCTCGCCTGTTGGCCACTGATTAACCCAAATAGGGACTTGTACAGTGGTTCTGTAGGACACATTTCATTCTGGATCTATATATACATATATACTGTAGGCTAAAGGGGAAGTTCAAGAACGTTGCAGAGGTATCCAGAGGCTGTGTTTGAATTACCTTGTGGTGCTGTTGCTAAGGCTAGTTTATCCATATGAATGTTCACATCCACACTGGACGTTAATCCCTACATGCTGGAGGTTTTCCGACTTCGCCCCCTTCTTCCTACGGGGGATTTCCAAGATTTCAGAAAAAATACCCTTACTTCAAACTCTAATATCTGCCAAACTATAATAGCTAAAGCAACAACTCTTCTTTCAAATGAAAGTATCCTGACGGCTCCAGGTGGTCCTGTCAATCAGTAAAAATAAGTTAAAGATGACCGTGTTTCGGTGGGCTTGTGCGAGAATGCACCACTACCAGTGACCTTGGACTCGCTGGCTAGCTTTGGCAGCACTGATTGGAGTGGTGACTGTAACGCTGTCCAGTCTTCCTTCAAGAAACCCAGAATTTTCCACTTAATCTTCGACTTTTCCTTACCGTCGTAAGGATGAGTCATCACCCTGTTCATGTGACTCGCCATAGGGTTTTTTGCCCATTTCATAGCACCATTATGCCCCGTAGGTGTGTGGGAAAAAAATAGCTGTTTGATTTTCTGTACTCACTTCTTGCGTCAAATATTATAATTTCCCTCTACTACGGCACTTATATTTGCACTTGACATCAAGATTACGGGGAATTGCACTTTGACAAGTAAATGTTCTGGCTGTTTCATGCAGTATGGTTGAGTATGAGGTAATTACTTGTACTAAAGCTGTGACTAATTTGTACTAATCAGGGGCATCAAGAAAATATTACTAATGTTATAAACAACTTACATTTTTTGTATTTCACAACACAGATAAGCTAATTCTTACATATTCACCATTATTTTCTAAGTAACGAGGGAAAAAGTTTAGTTACAAACAACCAATCAGTCATTTTCCTTCTCACCTGTGAATTCCTGGTTTTCTTTCATGTAGCGGGTAGGGATATGCAAATGGCTGTACAAGTCAGCGGGTGCATACTGTAGGGTTTAAGATGTGACCTGCCGGAGTTTGCATAGGGATTCTCCAGGTTTACTCATATTAGTTATAAGGGTAGAACTGTATATACGCTCTTAGTCATAAGGTTTAACCAGGGAACAACTAGCAATTCATTCTGAGTGGGTTGTCAACCCAAGAACTAGCTTACATTCCTGGTTAATAGTCTACAGTTAAGAATTTGATGGTGACCTCACAAGCACAAAGCTCGAGTTGGCACCTGAATTTCTCAGCCTGGGCATACCTTTCATATTATGTGCTGGCCACTAGGGAGAAGGTAATTGTAATTAAATAGGTCACACTGACACTGTTGGTGATCCATCTTTGAATAATTTTTCATGTGCAGTTGGTAGGTGTAGCAGTGCTTCCCTGTTGATCTCTTTATTCAGGTGCAGTTGGTGGGTGTAGCAGTGCTTCCGTGTTGATCTCAAGTTCATTGTTGCCGCTTGAGCACTGCCACGTTCTCGTCTTCACTCTCATTGTCAGCATATCGCTATTGCTTTGTTTTTTACCATTTTACACATAAGTACAATGACACTATGACTGTCACACTTACAGCGGGTATTACATAAACCACACTACTGTACATAACCACTGGCTGTGTTAAAATAAAAGGAAGTGAGATTTCACTCAGTTTGACCTGAGTATAGGAGTTTTCACAGTCATTCCGGAGTTTTTTCTCTCAAACTTATAGTCATTAATGTAAATACAAAGCTTTTACTGTACACTCGTTGACAACAGAGATTTTCCCCTGTAGCAGGATAGTACACACGTACACTACAGTGTGAATCGTGTGTGTCTGAGCTAGGATGTATATGTATCAACTCTTAATTTTCCAGAGTAAAATTTCATTTTCATTGGGCGTAATATCAAAAATTCGTGACATTATATTATAGGAGTCTACGAATGCTAGTGGAAACCCCAGTGAACTTCACTCATTGCTAACCATCTTGCATTTGCACTCCGATTGCAACAAATTTTCGAAAAATTTATCGTTTTCAGGAGTGATTGTCTTGATGCACAGACATTAGTGTATCATTAAGCAAAATTAGTATGTATATTCAGGTCGCCCCGCCCCTGTAACTGCCAGGAGAGGAAACTTCACCCTCTTCCCACGATAGCCAGAGGGCAACCAAGAGAATAGAGGCAATCAGCGACGGGCAACACCGAGACGAACGTAGGACATAGCACTGTGATGCAGCAGTGACCAGCGAAGGCCATACCTGGTGTCTTGATCCCCCCCTCTGACTTCCTCATGGCTAACATTAAAATTTCTTCAGCTGATGTATTTTCTGCCATTGCTGGCCTCAGTACTAATAATGCATATGGGCCTGATGGAGTCCCTCCTGTTGTTCTCAAGAACTGTGCTTCTGTGCTTACTCGCTGCCTAGGCAAACTCTTTCGCCTTTGTCTGTCAACTTGTACCTTTCCTTCTTGCTGGAAGTTTGCTCTCATTCAGCCAGTCCCAAAGAAGGGTGACCATTCCCAACCCTCTAACTATCGTCCAATTGCTTTAACATCGTGCGTCTCAAAAGTTTTCGAGTCAATTCTTAATAGAAAAATTTTAAAGCATCTTTCCTATGAAAACCTTCTTTCTGATCATCAGTATGGGTTCCGTCAGGGACGCTCCACAGGCGATCTTCTCACCTACCTTTCAGACTCCTGGTCATTCTCCTTTCGGGACTTTGGCGAAAGCTATGCCATTGCACTTGACATCTCAAAGGCTTTCGATCGAGTCTGGCATAAATCTTTAATTTCCAAGCTGCCCTCTTACGGTTTCTATCCTTCCATCTGTGCCTTCATCTCTAGCTTCCTTTCTGGTCGTTCTATAGCCGCTGTTGTAGACGGCTATCGTACTTCTCCTAGATCTATTAACAGTGGTGTTCCTCAGGGCTCTGTCCTATCACCAACTCTCTTCCTTTTATTCATCAATGACCTTCTAAGCTGTACATCTAACCCTATCCACTCATACACTGATGACTCCACCCTTCACCTTTCCATTCGATTCCCACAACGTCCATCTCAGCAGTTACTTCAACAGGCAAGGGATGAGGCTATGGCACACCTAATGTCTGACTTGGCTCGTATCTCTGACTGGGGTAAAAATAATCTGGTTGTTTTTAATGCATCAAAGACTCAGTTTTTGCACCTATCAACCCGACAAATTTTTCCACAGGTATATCCACTTATGTTTAATAATACTCAACTTAATCCTGCATCATCTTTGAACATGCTTGGGGTTTCATTTGCTCGGGACTTGTCTTGGAAAGATCATATTACATCTCTTGTAAAATCTGCTTCCAAGCGATTGGGTGTGCTAAGCCGACTCCGTTCCTTCTTTACCCCTGCACAATTGTTGACTCTATACAGGGGTTTTATCTGCCCCTGTGTGGAGTACAACTCTCATGTATGGGGAGGCTCCCCACATACAGCTCTTCTCAATAGGGTGGAGTCAAAGGCTTTTCATCTCATTAACTCTCCCCCTCTTACTGACTCCCTTCAACCTCTGTCTCTTCGCCGCAGTGTTGCATCTTTATCTCTTTTCTATCGCTGCTTCAATGGTCACTGTTTCTCTGAACTGTCTGCACGCATTCCTCCACTTCTACGACGGGCGCATAGCACCCATCTAGCAGCAAACTCTCACCCCTTTTCTGTCCAACTCTCTAATGCAAGAGTCAACCGTTACTCCCAGTCCTTCATTTATGCAACAGGTCAGCTCTGGAACTGTCTCCCTCTGTCTGTATTTCCTGCTTCCTATGATCTCCAGTCTTTCAAACGCAGTGGGTCCAGGCATCTCGAAATGAATGGATCTTGAATTTGGCTCTCTCTTGTATTTTGTTTTTCTCTTGGACGGAACAGTATTGCAGGCTCATTGCCTTTGGTTCCTTCTTCCTCACATAAAAAAAAAAAAAAAAAGATCACCTTGTCTCCTTGCAGTTCTGTGACTACACCCTCGATGTAGGGCAGGACAGAGCGACCAGCAGCGATCAGCAGACAGCAGACCACCCAGACTTGTCGTAGTTTTGTGACTCCATCCTCGACTTAGGGCATGACAGAGTGACCAGCGGCAATCAGCGCACAGCAGAGTGCCCTATCTTCTCACAGTTCTGTGACTCAGCATCTCTACATTTACCAGTATTTCTTTTTGTTTCGTGGATTTAAGTGTTGGGCAGCTTAAGTGAGTGAGTGAGTGAATTTACTTTTAAGTTCCTTTTTGACATAACCATTCATTTTGTTGCAGTGTAAAAAATCATGGCTTTTGAGCTCAGTTAAATGTAAATTCGTGTTTCACTTTTCGAAATTGTTCATACTTAATTTACTCTGCTCCCAGCTTGCACTAACTTTTCTTAATCATCTCTGATAGATACTGTAAGCCAGCTCTTTGATCCTGATTCACAATAAAACTGTTCACGCAAGCTAGAAGTGGAGAAAGCAAGAATCTGGTTTAGTATTACTAGGTTCTAAGGTAAGTTTCAGAATAAAATTTCTTTTTCATAGGGCGTAATGTCACAAATTCGTGACATTGTATTAAAAGAGTCTACGAATGCAAGTGAAAATCCCAGTGAAATTCGCTCATTTCTAACCATCTCGCATTCGCACTCCGATTGCAACAAAATTTCGAAACATTTATTATTGTTTCAGGAGCGACTGTCTTGATGCACAGACATTAGTGTATCATTGAGCGAAATTAGTATGTATATTCAGTCCCTCTCGCTCCTGTAACCGCCGGGAGAGGAAGCTCCACTCTCTTCCCATGATAGTTACCGGGCAACCATCAGAACAGAGGCAGTTGGCGACGGGCAACCCGAAGAGACTGACGTAGGGCAGAGCAGTGTGATTCAACAGTGACCAGCGAAGGCCATACCTGGTGTCTTGAGCAGCAGATCACCTTTTCTCCTTGCAGGTCTGTGACTACATCCCCAGTGTAGGGCAGGACAGAGCGATCAGCAGACACCAGATTGCCAAATCTTCTCGCATTTCTGCGACTTCACATCACCATTTACCAGTATTTTCTTTCTGTTTCTAGATTTAAGGGGGTTACGTAGCTTGAGTGTGTGAGTGATCGAATTTACTTGCATTAATTTTCTTTGTAACATAAGCATTCATACTGTTGTAATTAATAAATTTACAGCTTTCCTTTTGAGCCCGATTGAATGTGCAATCGTGTTTCACTTTCTCCCAGCTTGCACTAACTTTATCACGTCTGGTAGTTCTTTCATGTTAATTCACAAAACCGTTCACGCAAGCTAGGAGAGGCGAAAACAAGAGCCTAGTTTAGTATTACCAAGTTTCAGAGTGAATTATTATCAACGGCAGGTTCTTTCTTTATAGGCTGACTAATTCATGACAAGTCCTTGCTGAATACTGTTTGAAGAGAAAGTTTATATTTCTCGTAGTCTGAGAATTGGCAACGTACCATATGTCAGAAAAAGTAAAACTTAAGGCTCTCTGAGTCAAAAATCTGTTTAACCCCCTTCTCTCCCTTTTGACACCATTACTACGACGGGCGCGTAGCACCTGTCTGGCAAAAACTTTTATTCCTTCTCTGTTCAGATTCCTTCGTGTATGCAAAAATTCAACTCTGGAATTGTCTTCCTCTCTCTGAATTTCCTACTGCCTATGACATCCAGACTTTTAAATGCAGTGTGCACAGGCATCTCGATATGAACGGGTCTTGAATTTGACTCTTTATTTTTCTTTCATGGAGGGAACAATCTTTCGGGCCTGTTGCCATTGGTTTCTTCTTGCATTTAAAAAAATAATAATAATGGTCTGAGGGGCGTTGCTGTCAAGAGGACGCGCAACGACCCTATTGATATGTGAGTGAGGAATCCTCTTACATTAAGCACTCCTGTGCCATGACCTAGTTCTAAGGTTCACTCTTGCGGCCTTGTGAAGACTTCTAGCTGTTAAGGGATTATTTAATACTATCAAACATTTAAAGATCGAACAGTCTCTCCTAAGAAGAATACAATCGTCTGGAGGTAACAAGAACAAAAATCAAAGTGCGATATCATAGCTAATGGTTTAGGGCACCCTGCCGTAGGAAGGCGGGGTAATAGGCAGTAAAATAAATGATAATTATGCATTTGTGTAAGAAAAAATGCCATCGTGTTAAAAAGGAGGCAACCAGGTATTAGGAATGGCCGCGGGGAAAAATGTCTATTTCTTGCCAGAAGCCTTGATCCCGTAAGGGGTGGCCATAAACAAAGCGCCTCCATTTCACCTTTTCCCCCGCCATTTCACTGCCCTGCTCCTAGCGCACAACCCCCTCTCTCATGGAATTGAAGAGAGCGAGAGAGAGAGAGAGAGAGAGAGAGAGAGAGAGAGAGTCCCGTTGAGTGGGGTTCAGGCTGCACGTGGTGAATACGCCAACAACCGAGCCGCTGCAACTCCAAAATGAACAGCATGATCCCAGTAAAGGTGTGCTAGGTTTTTGTCACAGTTTATGCCAGATGAAATGTGATTCAATTCTTTTCTTTATGCAGAAAAGAATGCACCCAAGTTTAGAGCCTGACACTCATCCATTTCAAACAAAATTAAACTACTGTATCAAGATTGAGTCGTCTCCAGATACCATAATATATTTAAAATATATTTTTAAATTTAAGTTCATTGTTTTACTTAATTGGAGTTATTAAAATATATATATATATATATATATATATATATATATATATATATATATATATATATATATGTATTAAATCTGTTGTATGTTATTTAATTTTTTTATTTATTTAAATTGATTATTTTACTTAATCTGAATATTTAAAATTAAAAAAAAAAAAATCACTTTTATGAAGACCTTCTTTTTACTAAGCTTTATCGATGTTAAATGAAATCATATTTTGGTATCAGACATTTATTACCCAAAAGTTGCTAAACAGTTTGAAAAGACCTGATGCATTAAACGCTTTCCTTAACCGGAGCATTTATTGTTATTATCAAAGAGCTTCTTTCCTCTATTTTTTAACATGTGCCTTGTAACAAAAAGCAATCACTGGTGCCTGACTTGATCAAGATCAGTACAGTAAGAGTACAGGCCAAGCAGACTTGATGCATCTCTACAATACACATCCATCACATTCTCAGTCTTCTTCATTTTTACTATATTTATGAAAATAATCCATTTTGAATTAAATCATGATTTTTTCACCCATTTAAATGGATTTAAATCACGTGATTTAAAACATTTGATTTAAATCATAACAACCCTCGTCGTTTCCCATCTACATTGACAAAAACAAAGTCCCCTTCAATAAGATAAACAGGAAGACAAACAGGAAAAGGGTTAGTTGAGTCATGGTTCAACTTACCCTCAGTGAAATAGCTCAACAAACATCACTGTCAGATCACTATGCAGACAATGAATGTATACTGAGATAATGTAAGATATCACAACCATGATTAGCTTGGTAAGAGCACACTACTTATTCTCTTTCCTAGTTAAACTGGGTCAAGTATAATCTTAACAATATGAGAAATATGATGGTACTAACGTCTATCTATCTATCTATCTACTGCCAGACGCCATAATCCCGTAAGGGGTGGCCATTTAACTCTGAGTTATTTGTTTTACGGAGAGGGGCACTAACCCTCCACCAACCCACTTGTTGACACGAAGGGAGCACTTATGGTTTGGTTATATGGTTACCACCCAGAGTTGTAAATGGTTTCTTGGCTTACAGGAAACCATTTGGCTTGTCACTCAATGTAAAGCCAGCTGTAAAGGAAAGAAAAGCAATAAGAAGTGACGGGAAAGATGGGAGAAATAGGAAGAGAGGAGGGCAGGCACAGAAAAAGAATGATAAAGGCTAAGGAAGAAGTAGGCAGCACTACATCAAGTGAGTGGATGATGGTCGCCACCAACTACCACAATGTACTAACGTATTTCTGGAATTTCACTTTCCTGCAGAAAATCAGCTTTGCATCTCAAAGCTGTATGCAGGTACTTACATCATGTATTCTGTAAACAAAGACTTGTAATGGTATAAACTAACTATAGATGGCAGCTAGATGATATGTATTACTCCAAAGACAGGTACAGTATAAGAAAAATTGGCTCAACTAACCCAGTGGCTTAACTAACCCACTTCTCCCCTACCCGTACTTATACTGACATTGTTTTTATATAACGGAACAAGACCATTCACACTACTTGAATGTTGAGTCGTGATTGAATGAAATTCAATTGCTGTGATGTGGTATGATGTCACGGAATCTCCTAACTGGTTCCAGCGAGGGTAAGGCTGAAGGGAAGGTCCTGGAGAAACGCAGAGGGCTGGGGACGACTTTATTACTGAAGATACAGGCGGGGCAGAGAACAGCGAACCAGCGTGTAGTAACAGGGCGAAAGCTGGTGAGGAACTGACTAGGACTGGGCTGGCTAGCTAGATGCGGCGTTGTCACGTCTATCTAACTGACACATGGGACATATACACAAGAGTCATAGAGTCAGCAAGACACAGTACATAGTATGACAACATTGAAGTGGTAACATGGTAATATTTCATATCTATACACCTCCCCCCCCTTCACGCTCGTAGTTCACTCTCGAGCGGATCTTAGTCTCTTTTCTGCGAGACGAGTAGAGCGGCGAGGGGCAGTGGAGGGGTCAAGTGAAGGCCTTAGTTCCGGGCCTGAGCGAGGGACCACAGGGGGCTGGGGTGGGGGGCTCTCACTGACACTCTCAGGTTGCACTGTGCACTGGGGTATAGCGTTGTCACTAGGGAGAGGCACCAGGTGGAGATAACATCTATTCCTTCACCACAAATGACCACTAGGCAGGCGTACCTCGTAATGTCGTGCCCTGCCGCGGCCCGTCACGACCCCGACTTTGTCCCAGCGGTGTGAAGTTGGGTCCTGAATCCTGACCCGCTGTCCTATGGTCAAGCTGGGAAGAGGTTGGGCGTGCGTATTGTACCGACTGGTCACTTGGTCGGCCTGGGCTGCTTCGTGGTGGTCACATTCCTCGGCCTTGGGCTGCCACTCTTCAGAGAAGGACTCGGGGTGGGCTGGTACACAGGTGCAAAGAGGGCGGCCGTACAAGACCTGGGCAGGAGAGCGTCCAGCAGGGGTTGAGGTGTTGCGTAACTCAATTAGGCCTCTGTCGAATTCCTCAGTGTTGATGTTCCCTGTCGGTGCCGTCTTGAGAATGAGGTTCTTGACAACTCTGACAGCTGCCTCAGTGTGGCCGTTTGACTGGGGGTAGTGAGGTGAGGTGATGAGGTGATGGACACCCCATCGTTGTGTGAACTGTCTGAAGTCGTTGCTGGAGAATGGGGGTCCGCCGTCGGTCCTGAGGTGGAGAGGCACTCCCACTACTTGGAAGTATCCGCAGAACATCCGGATGACCCTGGTTGCGGTGGTGTCTCGGCCACAGGGGATGACTACTGACCATCCAGACAGTCTGTCAGCGATCACCAGGAACGATTTCCCGGCTGCCTGGAAAAAGTCGGTTGACACAGACTCAAAAGGCCTCATCGGATGGTCGTCATTCCTATATGGTTCCTGCTGCGGCTGGGTCGGAGTTGCTGGCAAGCCTCACAGGCTTCCATGGTGTTTTTAATGTCTGAATCGATGCCAGGGCAGAAGACAGTCTGTCTGGCTCGATGTCTGGTGGCTTCAACACCTCAGTGGCCGTCGTGGAGGTGGGCTAAGGTGCGTCATTGGAGGGCAGCAGGAGTGATGATCCAAGGGCCATATAGTACAAGTTCTCCGTCTACGTAGAGGCTGTCTCGTAGCTTCCAGTAGGGTAGGGCGGAGGCGTGCAGGTCGTAGCGGTTGGTGGGATGTCCGGTGGATACGTAGGTGAGCAGACGACTGTAGGCTGGGTCTTGAGAGGCGGCGGTGCAAATCTCCTGGAGGTTTCTGTCGGTGTCAATGAGGGATGTCGCTGTCTGGTCGTCTGAAGAAGTGGCGGTGTGTGCGACTAAGGACCGGACGTGTGCGGTAGTCGCAGTGGAGTCCTCTTCATCGTCAGGCATGGGGCGGCTGACTGGGGCTCGGGAGAGTGCATCTGGTATGCACAGCTGTTTCCCGGCACGCCATACGGCCGTGAACATGTATGGTGCAACCTTCTCTTTGAGGCATTCGAGGTGAGGATTTCCGATGGCGTCCAATGTGTAGTGGTTCAGGATCGGGATAAGAGGTCGATGGTCGGTCATGAGAGTGAAGTGCTGTAATCCTGACAAGTAAAGTCGGCATTTGGCCATGGCCCAGGCAACTGCTAGTATTTCCAGCTCGATTGTAGCGTAGCGGGTCTCGGCGTCAGTCAGGAATCGAGAACCACACTGAACTAGATGCAGTGTGCCTTGACAGCGATCTTGCAGGAGGGCGGTGTGGTTGGCGTGGCAGTGTGGTGTGTTGCGAGTGCAGTCAGTCAGGTGGGGTATTCGTACGTGTGTGTGTGTGCATGTGCACATGTGCGGGCAAGTGGTGGCAGAGTCACGAGGGTTGTCGACTCTCCTCAGTCACCCGGTAGCAGTCTGAGCGGGAGGGTGTCCGCTCTCTCTCTCTATCTGGTTTAAGTGACGTGAGGCTCGGGGCGCGTCTTTCTGCCACGCTAAAGCACACACGACACCACACGAACACTGCACTGAACACTACACTGCACTAAACACCACAATAAACACTGCACTGTCACTGCACAAAACACTTTAGATCCAGGGGTGGCGTTGTAGGGGTCCAAGTCGAAGTCCCTGGCGTCGGTAATGGCGGCAGTCGTTCGCGTCCCCAGTCTTGCGCTGTCACTCATCCTACTCACTGCGCCATGGTATGATGTCACGGAACCTCCTAACTGATTCCAGCGAGGGTAAGGCTGAAGGGAAGGTCCTGGAGAAACGCAGAGGGCCGGGGACGACTTTATTACTGAAGATACAGGCAGGGCAGAGAACAGGGTACCACCGTGTGGTAACAGGGCGAAAGCTGGTGAGGAACTGACTAGGACTGGGCTGGCTAGCTAAATGCGGCGTTATCACGTCTAACTAACTGACACATGGGACATATACACAAGAGTCATAGAGTCAGCGAGACACAGTACATAGTATGGCAACATTGCAGTGGCAACATGGTAATATTTCATATCTATACATGATGTAGGATATAATCTTCTTGGTTTCAGTTGGAACTCCTATGAACACTTGGTCATCAGCTGAGGTGAAGAGAGTTGATGACACATGTCTGGTCAGAAGAAATATAAAATGCAAATTTTCAGCACGGCCTATACTACAGTGAAATTTATTCACGATAATTCCACTGTAATGTGGCATGAATGTATGCCAGTTTAACATTACGTACACAATTACCATCACATAGTTAGAAATTTTTGGTTTATAATTTGCCATAATGACCTAATACGTTCCATCTTAACTACCGACATCCAGCTACCCTTTTCCAGAAGCGGTATTGTTTCAAATTTAATTTTCTGCCGATTCTTGCTACCCTTTTCTATATTCTTACTCATTTCAGCGACCCTTCCTCATTCTTAATGCTATTCTGTCCCGCTACTCATTAACATCACCGCTTTCATTTACATCTCCCTACAGTTTTCCAGTCCTAACACTTTTCTAGTTACCGCAGCTCTTTTCCAGTGTTAATTGCCCATTTCCTGTTACGTTTTTATAGCTCCATTAGTCTTTAAGTTACCCTTATCCAGTTCCTCCAACTCTATCCAGTTCCTTTTTTCTTGCTTCCTTGACATTCTCCAACCATTCTAGCCTTTGAACTTGCTCATCAAGCTTTTTTCCATCTTTTCCAGTCCTTTTCTCGTAATTACAGCACATTTTATTTTTTCAGTCAACTCTTTTCCATCGATCCTTCCCTAGCTCCCTCTCTGTTTTCAATACTTGTAACACTTTTTAGTTGCCATTTTCCAGTTATCGCAGTTCTCCAATACTTCCATTAATTTTCTCGTCCTCCTAGTCTTTATACCAGTTACTCCTTTCTAACTTCCATATTCTTATCCAGCGACCGTTTTACAGTATTCTTAGGCCTTATAATCGCCCGCCTTTAGATGGCGGAGCGATAAGGTTTTTCCTGCCTCTGTGTGTGTGTGTGTGTGTGTGTGTGTGTGTGTGTGTGTGTGTGTGTGTGTGCGTGCGTGCGTGCGTGTGTGTGCGTGCGTGCGTGTGTGTGTGTGTGTGTGTGTGTGTGTGTGTGTGTGTGTGTGTGTGTGTATCAATTCCTATTATATCTCATGAATGGCTTGATATATCAACATGAAACCTTCAGGGTATCAAGATATCGCCTAAATCTTGGACTTGGCCGACAGAATATTCTGGTGGGCGATTAGCATTCTGCTCCCGAATGCTTTTCTTTCATTCAGTATGTCTTTTCGATTTTTTCTACTAATTTACTATCCTCTTGCGCGTTTCCACCAACCCTTTCCTAGCCCCCACTTTTTTGCACTCACCCTTGTTTTAGTCTCCAGCCCATATCCAGCTGTACTATCCCACCTCCAGGTGGTGGTAGTTGTGGCCAGGTGCACTTAGGAAACTGCTTTCAGTTAACGAGCAAACTTGTGGACTGGCACGGGACTCTCACTCTCTCTCTCTCTCTCTCTCTCTCTCTCTCTCTCTTTCTGTGTGTGTGTGTGTGTGTGTGTGTGTGTGTGTGTGTGTGTGTGTGTGTGTGATCATTTTGCTTCCATATTCCCACTCTTTTCATATTTCATTGTGTTTCCATTATATCTAACATCCCTCGTCCTGAGTGATACAACCCGGCCATGTGTTCAGTATGAACGTACCGGTATGTATTAGCGCCTAAGTAGTGGTACGTGAAGGTGCACGGCATGTGGGAGAACTACTAAACCTCAGGAAATGGAGATTCAGACTTACATATAGAGCCGGACACGTTTAAAATCAACATGCCTATAAGTTACTCATTTTAAGTAGGAGGAGATTGTTCGCTCTTTTGCAGCTGTTTCCTTTAGTTCATTGGAGAAAAAAGACGATGCTTCCGTTCAGCATCCTTCCCATAAACTTTGTCTTAAATAGCATAATTTTCTAATGTTAATGTATTGCTACGGCTCACCATTTACAGTAAGATGGACAGATGCCAATTTTACTCCTAGTTAAAGTGAACAGAGTATACACAAATTGCATTTAATCATTAGAGGTCATAGGCGGTAGGAAAGACAAATTAATAGCCAGTTGCATACATGATTCCTATTCATTCTTCTATAACCTCAGGACATATATAATGCACTATATAGCAGATTATACTCAAAGGATGTTTTATCTGAGTATCTAATTCGAAGGAAAAGAGGTATGGATGATGACGATGATGAATGTATTGCTTCTCCCGTTCACGGATATTCACTGACTGATGATATAAAATATCTATCTTGAATCTTCACTGGACGAATAATAAATTACCCGAATTACTGATGCTCTTATTACAAAGACACTTAGCTTACCTTTTGATCCCAGGCTCAAAAATAATTACCAGATCTACGCGTGATAATGTTACCGTAATTTTTGTTTCCCCTGCCTCGCCAATTAAATTGATGACTGGGATTGGTTTACGTGTACACATATCTTCAATGGTACTTTAGTTCAGGATTACAGTATACTGTGCCGTTGTTTATCTAAACAGCAGTTTTTACGGGTTTATTTTGAATTGTCGTGTATTTTGTTGGAAAAACTGAGTCTGCCTCTCACTGTCTCTCACTGTCTGTCCCTCTATCAATCTGTGTGTTTCTACCTCTGTTTGTATGTATAATGTCTGGCTCCGCGGTCTGTCAATGGCAACTTCGACAAAAGGACATCTGGACATTTCTATCCCGACACAGTAATGACCAGTCATCCCACAACACCCTCATACCCCTTTAAAATCTCTCACACAGAAAATCTTTTCTATGAACATATTTTCAGTAGCAATATCTGAAGAACTTTTCGCCTCACAGCCTTCTTTCTGTCCGTCATTATGGGTTCCGTCAGCGATGTTTCACTGCCGACCTTCTTATACACCTTTCAGAGTCTTATTCCTGCTTCTGTCAGGGCTTTAGAGAAACCTTTGCCATTGACCTAGCATCCCAAAGGTTGTTGATAGTGTCTGTCAGAAATATATTTTCAAACTACCCTCTCATGGTTTTTATCCATCTATCTCTGTCTCCGTCTCAAGGTTTCTTTCTCGTCGTTCTGTATTTATTATAGCAGACAGTTTCTGCTTTTCCTCGAACTCCCAATAGTGGTGTTCCTCAATATTCTTTTCACCCTCTTTTTCCTCCCTGACATCTAGTGAACAGATATTATCAGAAGACTTCTTTTGTTCAGCACTGAAAGGGAAAAAATTTGCAGGCTTATACCTGTAGTTCTTTCTCATTTGCATTAAAAAAACACAAAAAAGCCTGCAGCCTGTTAACTGAGCATTGCAACATCGACAGCTAAAATGGGAGAGCTAGCCAACATTCTGTATCATATCGCATCCACTTCTCAGTATCACAGCTGTTGTTCCTATAGCACACTTGATACAATAACAACGTCGTGGAAAAAAATAATAACATACACACACACACACACACACACTTCTTGATACTGACCGACACTGCCATCTCGGTGCACATGCAGAACTGGAAATTTATAGGAACAGTCTAGAGGAGGTTTGGGCCGACGCTCGACACTCGGCATTAATTTTGTATTTATACATGCATGTACCCTGGGGACTGTGTCAGGGTTCAGAGCAGCGAGTATGGATCTATATTTTGCATATATCCACGCTACAAGGTATCGGGAGCAAATACTGGAATGGTATGAGGATGAAATTTGGCGTGTCAAGTAACTATGCTCATTTTTCATTTTTTTATTCTCCGCCGTATTAAAGAAATATTCTAACGGGAGACAAAGAAACAGAATAAAACTTATGGTCAGTTTTTTGGTCACTTCTGTATAATCCTATTTAACTGTGTTCCAAATCTCTCAGACATTTCAGTATTTGGATACACATCTGCACCACAGTAACAATGTTAGAATCGCACCGACACCACAACCTCAGAATTTTAGCTGTCTTGGACCCGCACCTGCACCACACCCTGAAGGCACTGTTTGCACCAGCACTGCACCCGTATTACACGCACAAGGCATAGAAGCACAGCCGCACCGTACCCGCAGAATAGATTACCAATTTCCACTGTAGTCATATTTCCATATACTACACTCCTGGACATTAAGTATTTATGAGCCAGCATATAAAGTAAATACAACACCATTTTACTTCTTGCTAAATTAGAATATAATATACGAAATAAGGAACTTTAGCAGAAAAAGGATTGCAACTATTTTCTTGCAATATGGTTATGAAATATGATTTAGGTTTTCTAATTATTTTGTCGCGATTGTTCGTCACCCCTCCTTTAATTGCCTATGTTGCTTGCATTCCTACTTCTCTGTACCCTAGGCATTTGAGGTCATGAGTAGGATGTCATCGACACATGATGGCTCGAGGCTTGTCCTTGCCAACACTACATGCCCGGCTAAACTTAAATTTCTTTTGCTAGGTGCACTGGTGGTCATGATACGTAGAACATTGCATGCACTCCTACAGACTGCCGGGAGTTGGGTCTTATATGCCTTCCACACACACTTTTTCATTCATACTAATTCTGCAAATTCCGGATATATACCACAGTGGAGAAAATACAACTGCTCTCACACAGACTCGAACCGCATCTGAATTGCATCCGCGAGGATTTCTCTACAGCATCACGTAAGTGCATTGCGGTGCAGGATTCTGCAACACCGCGTGATGCAGTTGTTCCTGTACACGAGGATGAGAGACAAAGGATTGTTCACCGAGCATTTTTGTTTTACAGTGCATCAGGTGTCGCCTGCTCAGCCCGATCCACCTCTATACGTGAATCAACTGGTATCCAGTGGTAACCAGTGCACACCTGTTTTGTGTAACATTCCAATTTTTATTTAGGTTGTATAGCAGTAAACTTGTTAACACTATGATTATTGTGCAGTTCGTAGGTGCAATTGGCATGGCCCACATGTCAAGAAGAGCAAATTATACTTGCTTAGGTTTTCACTAAAGGATAAGGACTCGCTAAAGCAGCGTAAATGGACGGTCAAACTAGCTGAACCATGCTAAAGAATGCGCCCTACACTTCCCAAGTTGGCTATACACAAAAATACAATATCAAGAATGAAATCTATTATGTAAGACTTATCCTATGTAAGAAATCGTATATGATATAAATGCATCTGGCAACAACATATTTTTTTTACACGATTGTTTGCCATACATATGTCAACCACTTGTATTGAATACCTCTGTGTTTTTTAAACAGGTAGGACATCATTGATAATTAGCAACCCTAGAGTTAACAAAGGAGATGGAAACAGTATACAACTTCAAGCATGAAAAAATTCCAAGGAGTATGATTTTAACCCTTAAATATGCAACAAAACATAAATGCGGCGAGCCTTTCTGGAGTAACTAGACTACTATGAGTACATATATACGTAAGTAAAAATACTATAATGTGTATTAAATCCTATCTATCTAGCTATTTATACCCAACGTCCTAAACCCGCAAAGGATGGCGGCAGACAAAACGCCTTAAAGTCGCTGTGTCACCCACCACTTGACTGCCTTCCCCCCGACTCATTCCCCCCTCCCCCATATATTTCTCAACTCCATCCCTCCACCTCATCCTCGGTCTCCCTATCCCTCTCCCTTCCTCCATTTCACCTACATACACCTTCTTAGTCAGTCTTTTAATCTGCATTCTCTCCACATGTCCAAACCGTCTCAGTATGTTTCACATCCACATTCACAACACAACGTTCTTTCACTTCTTCATTCGTCAACCTGTCGGTCCATGTCACTCCACAAGTTCCTCTCAGGTAACTCATTTCCACTGCTCTCACTCTTGACTGGTTCCCCTCTAGCAAGGTCCACGCCTCGCTTCCATACGTCAGGGTAGGGATCATAATACAGTCACACAGTGGCTTCTAAAACTTCCATACTCACCTCCCTATTTCTCATCACCTCTTTCAGTGACCCAACAACCTTCCATCCCCGCCGAACCTTTCAAGCACGTCTCCCCAAAAACTTCCATCCTTACTCATCACACTACCAAAGTACTTGAATGTACTCACATCCTCCATATCTTCACCATCCAATTTCACCGTGCATTCTGTGACTTCATTTCTCTCAAACACAATAACTTTACTCTTGTTTACATTAACTTTCAGATACCTCTTCTTACCACTATCCCAAATTCATTCACCAAACATTTCAACTCCCATTCATCTTCACTCAACAATACCGTATCATCAGCAAAGAGCAACACCGGAATCTTCCACACCTCACCCTCATTCATTAGAGCCACCCCCACATCCAGTTCCCTAGCTTGCACCTCCTTTACAACCCCATCCATGTATATATTAAACAGCCATGGAGACAGCACACATCTCTGTTTCAGTCCCACATTTATATAATAGAACTCAGCTTACAATCCACTCACACCGTAGCCCTAGCTCCCTCGTACATACTCTTTACAGCACTCAGCAATTTCCCATCCACTCCATATATTCTTAATACTGTCTGCATAACTTGCCTATCTACTCTGTCAAATGCTTTCTCCAAGTCCAAGAAGGAAAATACACTTTCTCTCCCTTCTCTAGATATTTCTCCACTAAACATATTAGAACAGATATCTGATCTACACACCATTTTCCCTTCCTAACTCCCCCTTGTTCTTCTCCAACTAGCTCCTTTTTTACATGCCTAACCCTATCAAGTGTTCTGCCATATATTTTTTCAGTCATACTAAGAAGGCAAATACCCTTATGGTTACCACATACTTCTCTCTTCCCTTTTGCTTTGTATAAAAGAACAATTATACCTGATTTCCAGTCTCCTGGAACCCTTCCCTCTTCCCAAACCATCTACACAACTTCTATATCTACTCCACAACAATGTCACCCCATACTTCAGCATTTCACCTCACACTCCATCAATTCCTGGGGCCTTTCCCATCTTGATCTTCTTCATTGCTTCAACTATTTCCGCCTTACTGATCTCTTCCTCCCTCCTCTCATCTCTTCTTCTCCCAGCCATTCCCGAACAATTTATACTTGCACTGCTCTCACTCTCTGCATTCAACAAATCCTCAAAGTGGAAGTATTAAATCCACAGGACATAAATGGTTACAAACATCCTCAATGTAAAGTACACAAAGGGCAGTAAAATGCATATCTAGACATAGTATGACTTGTTGAACGTGACTATTGCTAAACTATAATAAGTTTAAATCTAGTATACGGTAGTATATGGATACTTACCTAGAATATGGTAGGCATATATATATATTTTTTTTATGCGAGGAAGAAGGAACCAAAGGCCATGAGCCCGCAGTAACAGTTCCCTCCAAGAGAAAAACAAAATACAATAGAGAGCCAAATTCAAGATCCGATCATTTTGAATGCCTGGACACACTGCGTTTGAAAGATTGGAGATCATAGGCAGCAGGAAATACAGACAGAGGGAGACAGTTCCAGAGTTGACCTGTTGCATAAATGCAAGACTGGGAGTAACGGTTAACTCTTGCATTAGAGAGCTGGACAGAAAAGGGATGAGAGTTTGCTGTCAGACGGGTGCTACGCGCCCGTCGTAGAGGTGGAGGAATGCAAGCAGACAGTTCAGAGAAGCAGTGACCATTAAACTAGCGATAGAATAGAGATATAAGATGCAACAGTGCGGCGAAGAGACAGAGGTTGAAGGGAGTCAGTAAGAGGAGGAGAGTTAATGAGACGAAAAGCCTTTGACTCCACCCTATTGAGAAGAGCTGTATGTGGGGAGCCTTCCCACACATGAGAGTTGTACTCCACACAGGGACGGATAAAACCACTGTATAGAGTCAACAATTATGCAGGGGCAAAGAAAGAGCGGAGTCAGCTTAGCACACCCAATCTCTTGGAAGCAGATTTTACAAGAGATGTAATATGATCTTTCCAAGATAAGTCCCAAGTAAATGAAACCCCAAGCATGTTCAAGGATGATGTAGGATTAAGCTGAATATTATTAAACATTAGTGGGTATACCTGTGGAAGATTTTGTCGGGTTGATAGGTGTAAGAACTGAGTCTTAGATGCATTAAAAACAACCATATTATTTTTACCCCAGTCAGAGATACGAGCCAAGTCAGACATTAGGTGTGCCACAGCCTCATCCCTTGTTTGTTGAAGCAACTGTTCAGATGGGCGCTGCAAGAACCGAATGGAAAGGTGAAGGGTGGAGTCATCAGCGTATAAGTGGATAGGGTTAGATGTACAGCTTAGAAGATCATTGATGAATAAAAGGAAGAGAGTTGGTGATAGGACAGAGCCCTGAGGAACACCACTGTTGATAGATCTAGGAGAAGAACGATGGCCGTCTATAACAGCGGCTATAGAACGACCAGAAAGGAAGCTAGCGATGAAGGCACAGATAGAAGGATAGAAACTGTAGGAGGGCAGTTTGGAAATTAAAGATTTATGCCAGACTCGATCGAAAGCCTTTGAGACGTCAAGTGCAATGGCAAAGCTTTCGCCAAAGTCCCGAAAGGAGGATGACCAGGAGTCTGAAAGGTAGATGAGAAGATCGCCAGTGGAGCGTCCCTGACAGAACCCATACTGCCGATCGGAAAGAAGGTTGTCATAGGAAAGATGCCTTAAAATTTTTCTATTGAGAATTGACTCGAAAACTTTTGAAATACAGGACGTTAAAGCAATTGGACGATAGTTGGAGGGTTGGGAGTGGTCACCCTTCTTTGGGAGTGGCTGAATGAGAGCAAACTTCCAGCAAGAAGGAAAGGTACAAGTGGACAGGCAAAGGCGAAAGAGTTTGCCTAGGCAGGGTGTAAGCACAGAAGCACAGTTCTTGAGAACAATAGGAGGGATCTCATCAGGCCCATATGCCTTGTTAGTACTAAGGCCAGTGATGGCAGAAAATACATCAGCTGAAGAAATTTTAATGTCAGCCATGAGGAAGTCAGAGGGGGGAAGTGATGGAGGACCAGCACCGGAATCGTCTAAGGTGGAATTGGAGGAGAAAGTCTGTGTGAAGAGATCTGCTTTATCAGTAGGAGAAATAGCTACAGAACCATCAGAGTAGAAAAGAGGAGGGAAGGATGATGAGGTAAAGTTGTTAGAATGATTTTTGGCAAGGTGCCAGAAGAAGCGGGAAGAATTCGAGTTGGAGAGTTGAGAGCATTTAGTATGGATGAAATTATTTTTAGTAGAGCGAAGAACAGACTTAGCATCATTCCGGGCAGAAACATAAAGATGATGTGATTCAGGGGTGGGTTGGCTCCGGTACCTTTTGTAGGCCCTCTCCTTGTTGCGGACAGCATTAGAACAAGCATGATTAAACCAAGGCTTTCTTGCGTTAGTCAAAAGATATGAGAAAGGAATGTATACTTCCATGCCCGAGAGAATAACCTCCGTAATGCGCAAGGCACTCTCAGATGGCTCACGGCCATGGAAGCAATAATCATTCCAGGGAAAATCAAAGAAGTACTGCCTGAGGGCCTCCCAGTCTGCGGCTCCAAAATGCCACAGACAACGTTTCCCTGGAGGGTCCACAGGCCATACCGGAGTGATAGGACAGGTTAAGGTAATAAGGTTGTGATCGGAGGAGCCCAACGGAGAGAAAAGATTAACAGAGTAAGCAGAAGGATTAGTTGTGAGGAAGAGGTCAAGTATGTTGGAGCTCTCTCCAAGGCGGTCAGGGATATGGGTAGGGTGCTGTACAAGCTGCTCTAGGTCATTAAGGATAGAAAAGATGTAGGCTTGTTCACCAGGTGGATCAGTGAAATGAGAGGAGAGCCAAAGGTGGTGGTGAACATTGAAATCTCCTAGAATGGAGATTTCAGAGAAAGGAGAAATGGATAGAATGTGTTCCATCGTAGAAGTAAGATAGTCGAAGAATTTTTGATAGTAGAATTAGGGGATAAGTAAACAGCACAGATATATTTAGTCACAGAATGACAGGAAAGCCGAGGCCAAAGTGTAGAGAATTCAAAAGAATCGAGTTCAGGAACACGAGAGCAAGATAAGTCATTGCGTATATATACACAACAGCCACCTTTGGCTTTGAAATGAGTATAGAGAAAGTAGGAGGACACAGAATAGGGTTTGCTGTCAGTTGCCTCAGACAGCTGAGTCTCAGAAAAAGGTGAGGTTTAGTGGAGGAGAGGTGGTGCTCAATAGAGTGAAAGTTAGAGGAAAGGCCGCGAATGTTGCAGAAATGAAGAAGAAGAAGAGAGTCAGACAGTGGTTCCAGGCACCTCGAGTCATCACCGGGAGAGGGGCGGATGGTGGGGGCATTTATGGTCCCCCCCCCCCTGCGGACTCCGAGGCTTGATGATGAGACGCCATTTTAGTTGAATTTTGAATAGGAAGTGTAGTGTGTACTGTGTATGTAGTTTGGTGTAGATAGTTAGAGAAATTTGTACTGGAGAGCATGCTGGCCTACTCTCTGTGTAACTGAGACACTGAAAAAGTTCAGCAAAGGGGGATGGTCAGGAACTAGTCCTGAGGGCTGATGAAACGGGGATATACTGTACCCTGGCGAATTTTACGCATAGTACCTTCACTATCCATTTCCTGCTTTTCTCTCCAATTATTTCTTCAGCAAATAAATTTTTTTTCGAGGAGATAATGTAGGAAGTCTTTATTACATAAATAGATATTGTTTTGTTTCAGTTAAACAACGTAACAAATGGGCTCTTTTATGTTGCTGTCTATCAGTGTGCGTCATTACAGAATATAAGCGTGCATGCAGTTCTTTTGTGGCCTCATATAATTATTTATTCTTCGTTTACTTGGCTCACATTGCTTTTTGGAAATTGCAGTAAAGTAACTCCCCCCCTCCCTTTTTTTTACCCTCCACGATACGAAGTCAGAGGAGGGTATTGTTAACACTGGGATCAACAACAATAGGTGGCTTATAGATTACATTTCAGGTCCAGAATTCTGAAAGTTTTCAATACAGAGTAATGAAATTTCACACTGTTATGTGTCTTATGGTAAGCTGGTCCATTTTGATAGATGGAATGTTGTATCTTAAGCATTTTTTTTTTTAAATAATGAAGTTGTTAAAAAAAAAAAATCTGAAAATTCAGTGCACTCTGTGCAAGGAATCTGAAGGACCCAATGCATTTTCCTATTAACACTTTGCAACTATTCCACCTAGGAGGTAGAATTTGTACATGATTAATGATTATATGAATATCTAATTATGTATGAAGATTTATTGTGCAATAATAAAAACTGTCTTCCTAAATGAAATAAGCACGAGTCATAATTTCATCAGATCTGCTCAAAACTTCATTATTACCGTGGATAAACTACTGAAATGTTAAAGTTTTAATGTCTCTTGTTATACGGCGGGGGGGGGGGGAGTGAGGGCCGTTATGCACTTGCCTATATCTTACTGAAGAGTTGCATTAAGTAAACTAAGGGACAGGTGAAGGCCTAACAGTGAAATTTATTTTTTGCCTCCATTGGTGAGAACATCATTACACTTGACCTGTTTCTAATACAGTCGTTGGATGTTTACACATATGATGTGCAACAACAAACTCAGAGAAAGTATCTACATTTTCATTACAATATTGTACAAAACATCTCGAAATGTCAAAAAAAAATTAAATGGGTATAAAATTATCCATTTAGGAGAAGGAAACACCGCGGGTACCACTTGACAATGTACCCGTGATATCAAAGATTTAATGACGTCACTAGTACGAAGTACAAAGGATTACAAA
Organism: Coenobita brevimanus; assembly: GCF_032717465.1. Classification (NCBI taxonomy): domain Eukaryota; kingdom Metazoa; phylum Arthropoda; class Malacostraca; order Decapoda; family Coenobitidae; genus Coenobita; species Coenobita brevimanus. Next base: position 14,920,226 of record NC_137041.1, read on the forward strand.
GGAAAGCAAACAGCAACAGACTTCATGGTCCTTTCAAGGCTGTTTGTTACAGAGTAGATTAAGAAAACGAGATCTAACTCAACATGCTGAAGGATAAGGATAGTAATGCAAGTCGGCTCCCCCCCATCTCCAAACCCTCCAGTTAAAACTGGTAAGAAGTTAGAAAAACCACCATGCAGCATGGAAAAACTGACATGGAAATTTCAAAGGAAAGACTGAAAAGGAAAAGTTACATTCTATAATGCTTTATCTATAAGCTACCAGTATGAATAACCTGAGAGTAGTAAAGTAAAATAGATAATTGAATTAATAATGGATGACACCATGTACGGGTATGTTGAGTTAATGGGGTGTCTGCGGACACAGTGTGGAAATTGCACAGTGCACAGTGTGGATTGTTCGGGGTGGTGAGGCAGCCTTGCATGGCACTATCAAGGTAGGCAGCTGTCAATCAGGCCCCAGCTCCATTCATTCCACTAAGACTAGGAGATTTCCCGTCCGGGACATGCACACAAGTCACCTCCTGAACCAGTGACCCCTGGTACATTAAAAAAAAATTTACTAACTGGGACCATCAGTGATCCACAGCCCATCACAGGTTGAAAGTATGAGTAGTGACCGTTAACTCAGGGCTATCTGTGCCTATCCTAGTCTGTGCATATACTATATTTGCATTCAATTAATTGATCCAGGCTTTAAAAATATAAAACAGAATAAAATAAAATAAAATAATTATACATACACAAGTGTGTTATTCAGGATTAAACATATTAAGCTGGGGGTTAGACGACAAATACTTATCCAGGCGACCTTTAAATGTCAGTATTGTATTAGAATTTACTACACTGGAGGGCAATTTATTTCATATATTTACAACTCTATTGAAGAAGAAATGTTTCACTTCATGCAACGGGAAACATTTGCCAATTATTTCATGCCCATCGCCTCTAGTATAATTCGAGTGATCAACTGTGAAGTATTTATCAACAGCCATGTTATCATGTCCTTTGACTATTTTGAATACCTCCATTTAGTTAGGGTAAATAGATTCAGGGTTTCTAAACGTTCCTCGTATGGTTTATTTTTCAATCTAGGTTGTCATCCTTTGCTGCACTTTTTCAAGCTTTTCCATATCCTTAGTATAATACAGTGACCAAAACTGAACGCAATACTCCAAGTGCGGGCGTACTAAGGAATTATACTAAGTGAAGACAATATTATCGGATTTATATTCAAATGCTCTACCTGTGAATCCAATCAATTTATTGGCTATTTTCACAGCTTCTGTGCATTGTTTGCTTGGTTTCAGATCATTTGTTATTATAACTCCTAAGTCTTTTGCATGGTTTACCCTATCAAGTTGGACATTATTCATGCTATTACTAGCTCTTACATTTTTAATGCCAATGTTTGACACTTTGCATTTATTAATATTGAAATCCATTTGCCAAACTTGGGCCCAGTTAAACAGTCGATCAATATCTCCCTGAATTGCCTGCCTTTGCAGTGCTGTATCTGCTCTGTTACCTACTTTAGTATCGTCAGCAAATTTTTAAATTTAAAACATAATCCGTCATCAATATCATTGATATATATTAAGAAAAGAACAGAATCTAACACTGAACCCTGTGGCACTCCACTTGTAACGTTTATCCAGTCTGACTCTTTTCCGTTTATTACAACTCTTTTCTTTCCTCCGGTAAGCCAATCTTCTACCCACCCGAGAACACTGTCGCTGAAACCATGTGCCTTTAGCTTCTGAAGGAGTCTTTTGTGTTGAACTTTGTCAAAAGCCTTTTGAAAATCAAGGTACACAACATCAACAGATTTAGTGTTGTCATACATGCTCAGTATATCATTGAAAAAGTCCAGCAGATTCGTGAGGCTAGAGTGATTATTACAAAAACCATGTTGAGAATCTTTGATGAGATTGGGTTTCACAAACTTACCTCTGATAATAGTTTCAAGCAATTTGAAAATCACCGATGTTAAAACTAATTGGATGGTGTTATGCAGCATGTTCTGTGTCCTGACTTCTCGGGTCCAGTCATGGTGCAACTCTGGGTCCTTAATTCCTGACTGAGTCAGCACTGGCAAGGAAGGGAAACACAAACACCACGAGTGAACAAATACACCAATATGTTAATAGAGAAACAGTTACACACACAATATTCTGTGACCAGAGTCAAAATTACACAATGCCTTACACTGATATTGGTCTGAATCACTGTCCACCTAGTTCAGCTTCTTTGTCTCACATCTGGGTTATTTCCTCGCAGTATCACAGGCAATATTTCGCCAATATAGATAATACATCAACACAGAGAGGTTTACATACAACACAATCCAGTATACCCGCAGGGACAGCTCTTAAGCCTAGGTGCTCGTGTGACATAGACGAGTACTAGCTAATACATCATCTCCGCGTGACATGTACAGCAGTCCCTAGCTAACTTAGCCTCTATATACGCGTCACACAGGCCAAGAATATACCGTAGGTAACACTAGGGGGAAGTGGGGGTGGCGAGGGTCTTACTGAGGATAGGGAGGGTTTCTCTCTGTTGGGCCAGGCCAGGGGCAAGGAGGAGAAGTGTGGGAGGGTCCAGTACTGAGATATTGCTGTGTTATGTGAGTGATACGGGCTCGTCTGTCCTGTCCGAAGGAGGGGGGGTCTCAACCCGGGGCTGGGGTAATACACTCCGTATGTGATTCACAGGGTCTCGACTCGTCAGCAAGGGGGAGGGGACACTGAAAAGGGGTGTGTGTGTGCCGCATATAGGAATAGGGAAAAGGAACACAGAAGAACCGTTCACTGGTAGTTCACTGAAAAAGGGGGGGTTCACAACACTGGGGAGGTATATAATCCAAGACCTGTCACTCACAGTTTGACGGAGAGGAGACCACAGCCCAAGGAGGAGAGGGCCTATGTAGGGAGCTCCAGGTGGCAGCCAGGTGCAGGAGGTGAGCCGTTCAGGGAGCTGTGCAGAACAGTGGGGCCCATGAAGTTGCAACGAGTCCGGGAGTGATGGGGCGGTGTCCAGGGTGGCTTTCTCGCCATGTCAGCCCTGCAGGAGGCAGGGCTCTTGGGACTGGGCCCAAAGAGGGCCAGAAGTTGGGCTGTACACCGTTGGCCCTTGGTCGTCTTTGGGGTCTGGGGGAGGGCCGGGTGGAGGCCCGGCCCAAGGGTCGGCCGAGAGGAGGGTGCCGCCGAGGTAGGGTGGCCTATACCCTGGTCCGGGGCGGCCGTCAGGGGAGAACTGCAGCCGCTTGCGTCAGGGGAGGCCCTTTGGTCTCGGCGAGCACCTGGGTAGGCCTGCTGGCTCAGGAGACCATGGCCTCAGCTGCAGAGAGAGGCCGACAGGGTAGGGCTGTGGCCTCTGGTCCTGGCAGAGCCTGTCAGTGTCTGGGGTGGCCCAGGCTGCAGGGACTGGATTCTGGGCCTCGGGGGCACCTCATCTGGTCCAGACTCATGTGGGGAGCCTGTAGGGGGAGAGACTCCAGCCTTCCAAGGAGAAAGCTGAAAAGAGTGGCACCTTGCTCTAACACCAGAGCGGTGGGGTGAGCTAGAGGTGACTCCTTTTGTCACGCAGCCCCGTCGAGCACTGTCTGTGCTCCTACGTGGATCAGGGGTGCGGAGGCACTCCTGCCATAGGGCTAGGACCTCCTGCATTGGAGACGTCAGGAGGAAGAGGTCGGACGTACACTCTCGGCTTTTGCCACAGCTCCGACGGAGCGTGCCCTCCCTTCGTCAGGTTGGGGTTACCTGTCCTGGGGACATCAGGAGGAAGAGGTCAGATGTCCTCTCTTGGCTTTCGCCACAGCTCTGATGGAGCATGCCCTCCCTCCCTGTGGGAAGGTCTTGTGCCTCTGACATCAGGAGGAAGAGGTTGGACATACTCTCTGGGCTTTTGCCACAGCTCCGATGGAGCATGCCCTCCTTCAGTCTAGGCAGTGGAATAACAACCCTAGAGGCTCCTGAGTCCTCAGTTAGGTGTGGAGCTGATTCAGAAGACTCTCCATCCGAGGGTGTGCCTAGGAACTTGCCACTGCAAGTCCCACCCCAATTCTGGTGAGCATTCCCTCAGCTGGAGAGTAGTGTACTTTTTTCGTACACTGCTGGGTGGTCTGGCTGTGTGGAAGAGGGGCGCTGGGTCGCGAAGGAGATGCGCCGTTGTTGGCTGGACATCCGCCCAGATAATTCTGCCCCTTCGTTGTCTCTTTGTGGGGTGGGTGTCACCCCCTCACTCTCGCCTGGGATGGTGGTGTCGGGCTCATCCCGCCGCACAAATATTTCAGGTGGTAGTTTTCTGGCTGTGCTCTGTTGCCTTTTTTTAATATTGGGGTTATGTTAGCAAGTTTCCATTCATGTGGCACCTTACCGCTTTTAAGTGATAAGTTAAGAAGTTCAGATAAAGGCTTTGATATTTCATTCTGTAGTTCCTTCAAAACACGTGGAGATATTTTGTCCGGTCGTGGTGTTTTATTCTCTTTTAATTTGCTAATTGCAAGTAGTACATCACAATCACTAACTGTAATATCATTGATTATGTTGTCCTCTTCTGCAGGAATGGGGGAAACAGCAGGAATTGAATGTATATTTTCTGTTGTTCAGTACTGATGCAAAGAAAGTATTGAGAATTTTTGCCACCATAGTTTCATCATTAGTGTGCTTTCCATTATCTGTGATTAAGGGACCGATTGTCGAAGTTATTACCTTTCTGCTTCTTATGTAACTGAAAAATTCTTTGGGATTTGATTTACTGATACTTGCAGTATGAGCCTGAAGGTTTTTCTTACTGCATTTAATTAATTATATGGCTTTCCATCAAAGGGGATCGTATTTATTTTTTCACTTTTACTCTTTGTGGTATTATAATTTTTATAAGCAAGATTTTTTGCTTCCAGACAATGTTTAATGTCGGAGTTCCACCATTTGGGTTTTTAATTTTTGGCAGGCCTTCTGTTGCGCATTGGAATACATAACCTGACGGCACTGTTGAGGGTTTCTTTAAAAAAAATTCCATGCGTTATTGATATATAAGGTTTTAGCAATAGGATGCCAGTTCCCAGCACCAACAATTAACTTTAATTTCTTAAAATTTGCCCTCTTAAGTCAGGCACTTTCTCGGAACTGGCCATGACATTGTCTTCTCTGATTTTAATGTTAAATGTAACTGTGTGATGATCACTTGTGCTAAATTCTTCTCCTACAGTAACATTACTCACTACATTTTCAGATGTGGCTAAGACAAGATCTAGGATGTTAGCTCCACGTGTCGGATAAATTACAAATTGATACAAAGAACTTTCCTGCAAGTTTGTACATAGGTTTAACCCAGTGTGTGAGGATAGCACTTCTCCCCATTTTGGAGCTGGCAAATTAAAATCACCAAATATTAAAGTGCTTTGCATACAAGATATTTTGGCAATTTGATTGTAGATTTCATTATCGATGTTGAGTGGCTGACCAGGTGGACGATGAATTAACCCAAGTGTGATTTTATGACAAGATTAATTCCTAAGCTGAATATAAACAGTGTCAATGTTTTCAATACATGGCTTGGTAATTATGACTGGATGAAATCCTGATTTAATACATAACAACACACTGCCCTCTGCTCGATTCTTCCTTTCACTACTGAAAATGTGGTAGCCTGGTAAATTAAACTCCTCTAGAAAATCTCTTTGCTGAGCATTTAGCCACTTTTTTTTTTTATGCCAATTACGTCATGATCTTCAATAAATACAAGGGCCTCTAAATAAAAAAAAAAAATTATACATAGACTATGCGCATTTACAAGAAGAGCTTTAATGTGTTTTCCTTTCCGATGTGTGAAACTTCCATTACTTACTGATTCATCGGATCGTATGACATCTACATTCGCCTCCCTTGATGTTTGTTTTTTCTCCAGAAAAAAAATACTTCACTAAGCAAACGACCGAAAAGGGCAGAACCAGTGGCATTCAAGTGTATTCCATCCTTCGCAAATAGTGTTCACTGTTCGGAAAAGTGGTTCCATGTGTCTATGAACTCAACTCTTTCTTGCAGGCAAAGTGACCTGACCCTATTATTTATACTAAATGCTTTACTGAAGAAGGCATTCCGTGTACCAATCCTTGGGAGTATTCCTGAAATTAGGATGTTGTTAGTTTTCTCCTTGTAGCATCAAATCATCCTCCTGTACTTTTCTATCAGCTCCTCTGATCAGGTCTGTTTAACATCATATGTACCTGTCATCTTCCACATTCTCAAAAACATCATCCACAGCCTCTGTTACGTCATCTACTCCTGTGCCTGAGATACAAAAACGCTTTTGTTTAGAGGGTGCCCTACCGCAAAATTCCACCAACTGACCACGGATGATGGAGTCCCCCACCACCCGTGCCTCTTGGGGCTCTTCCTCTACTTCTGTGAGAATCTGAAACTTGTTGTATGTTGTTACTGGAATGATGCTCCTTTTCCTTGCAAGCCTTGCACCATTCCACACTGGCTGGAACTCATTCCGTACGGTGGGGGGAGAAGTAACTACAGCTGGAGGAAGATGGTCAACCTGGACTGCGGTTGGCCTAGCAGTGACATTATCCTCTGCAGTGTGTCCGACATTACTCGCAATGAATTCCTCCAGCACATTGACTTTTTAGGTCAGGCTGTTAATTTTGCTTGTAGCCTCGGTCAGCTTGTCTTCTAGGATCTGACGTAGTTTGCACATCCTGCAAACAAAGGTGTGGTCCATATAAAAGGATCCGGTGAAACTACCGGAGTAGGTTATGCAAATAATGTTCCACGGCATTCTGAAATGCAAGGTTGCTGCGAGGATTTAGCAGAGAAAAAGAATCCGATAATACTGATTAGAACCTGGAAGAGATATTGGAACAAGAATAAGTTACATACAAAACCTGCTAGAACAGTGACAATTTATGCAATGGTTACAGGTTTTACTGGTAGGGGTCTTATTTTTTTAGAACTGTACAGGAATAGCTACCTTACTGGTTAGTAATACATGTGTTACAAAGAATGGAAAGCTAACCGTTACCTGGAATGAAGAAATAAAATTATACAACCTGAAATACAACAACAAGTCACAACAGAGTCTTACAATACACAAATTATCACCTGAAAAGTTACAACATATGAAAATACAATTATATCTTACCTGTAATGATAACTGTAAACATGGAATATAGACTGTTTTCACTGATTAAAAAGCAAAAAAAGAAAAAAAAAAGGGAATGGTACCTACAATACTGTGCACAATGGAATGCTTAACACTAATTACACCAAGTATACTGTGCCAGACTGCAGTTGTTTACATCTAGCAACACAACAGCGCCAAACACAGTCACAGATGATTGCCACAATCTGCTGAAATCGTCACAAAAATCGTTCCCACACTACTGTTAATACACAACAGTTATACGGAACTGCTGTATCACCCGAAAATAAAGCTCAGTTCGAACAAAGACAGGTCAAAACATTACAAAATTCCACTCCGCCTACAACAGCAGCTCGAACAAAGAAATCAAAACAAAACAAAGTTCCAATCAGTTTCGACTGGGTTATAAACTGTTCTTACTGGCGAAACAACATACAGTTATCACTCACCCAATCGCAGCTCTAAATTTACACGGGGTAATACTATTCACTTCCACGAGAACAATAACCATCCACCACAGTCATCCTACTTGGCGCCAAACGTGGGTAAACAAACACACGACCAGACAGAGGTTTTCACACTTAAAACAGCAAAAACTCTAGCATACTCTGGACTTTAACACCTTTCACTGGAATAATACTTCCAAGACACTTGTAAACACAGATGCACTATTAGCACACGGATTAATCACTCAAATTCACTCAAATCGTGTAAAAACTGTTGGGTGAGAGTGGATACGTCCTTCAGCAGCGGGAACGAGAGAGAGAGCAGCGGGGACGAGAGTTGATAATGTTTCAGTGAACTGTCCATATTGTCTCTCATCCTTGCACTTACAGACCTCTGGTGTGTACTGAAGGCGTGGTCCATACGTAAGGGCCATATTTCAAAGGAAGAAAATTGTTTCTTCATGGGAAGACTCTGCCCATGTGCATTGCCCTGTGCGAGTAACGCCTGGTCCCTTCCTATCGCTGCTAGCCATGGTGCTGTCTGAGGTGAAGAAGCTATCTGACTAGGTGCTAGAATCTGGACTGATTAAAAAAATGGCTTCTGAGGACCCCCAGGTGTTATAGAACCAGTTTTAGTAGTGTGAGGCCATCTGTTGATTTTAGAAATTGGCGGAGGTTCATTGTTTCATAGGCAGAAACTGAAGAATCATGGAAGTAGTAGATCAAATATAGTATTGCTTTAACCAGGGATAAAGCTTGCTTAATAATTCATTGCATCTGCTTCACACTTGGGACATGTCTGTCACTTTCCTTCCTGATTCGTGATATTAAAGAAAATCTATGGGCAGAGACAAACACACATACCAAATCATTTCAGCATATTAATACTAACCGGCAAAAGTAATGTGAGAAGTTCAAGAGGTGACATGTTAGGAAAGTTTTGAGCCCGAACTGTTATTGTTGCTTATCTCCAGTCTGTCTGGCCAAGCAGACTCACCGACCACAGGTATGAAACTACTTCTATGGGGCTATCCCAAAGGGACACTACAGTACATTCATCATACAGGGAACTGTTGTCCCCATGTGGTAGATAGTACCTTGTCGGCGTTGGACAAGGGTCCTTCCCACAGCAAAATGCATGAAAATAGAAAATATGAGAAGGTTTGGCTCTTGAGTGGAAGCTGCAGTTGCTGCATCCGGGATCATAGAGCCAAAATGTGTATGCTCCTCTTCAGCACCTGAGCTTTCTGTACTATTCCATAGATTAATTTTGTTTTCTGCATCTTTTTTTTTTTTTTTTATGAAAGGAAGAAGGAACCAAAGGCCACGAGCCCACAATAACAAATCCCTCCAAGAGAAAAACAAAACACAACAGAGAGCCAAATTCAAGATCTGATCATTACGAGATGCCTGGACACACTGCGTTTGAAAGACTGGAGATCATAGGCAGCAGGAAATACAGACACAGGGAGACAATTCAAGAGTTAACCTGTTGCATAAATGAAGGACTGGGAGTAACGGTTAACTCTTGCATTAGAGAGTTGGACAGAAAAGGGATGAGAGTTTGCTGCTGGACGGGTGCTATGCGCCCATCGTAGAGATTGAGGAATGTATGCAGAGAGTTCAGAGGAGCAGTGACCATTGAAGTAGCGATAGAAAAGAGATAAAGATGCAGCAGTGTGGCAAAGTGACAGAGGTTGAAGGGAGTCAGTAAGAGGAGAAGAGTTAATGAGACGAAAAGCCTTTGACTCCACCCTATTGAGAAGAGCTGTATGTGGGGAGCCTCCCCACACATGAGAGTTGTACTCCACACAGGGGCAGATAAACCCCTGTATAGAGTCACAATTGTGCAGGAGTAAAGAAAGAACGGAGTCAGCTTAGCACACCCAATCTCTTGGAAGCAGATTTTACAAGAGATGTAATATGACCTTTCCAAGATAAGTCCCGAGTAAATGAAACCCCAAGCATGTTCAAGGCTGATGCAGGATTAAGTTGAATATTATTAAACATTAGTAGGTATACCTGTGGAAGATTTTGTCAGGTTGATAGGTGTAAGAACTGAGTCTTAGATGAATTAAAAACAACCAGATTATTTTTACCCCAGTCAGAGATACGAGCCAAGTCAGACATTAGGTGTGCCATAACCTCTTCCCTTGTTTCTTGAAGTAACTGCTGAGATGGGTGTTGCGGGAACCGAATGGAAAGATGAAGGGTGGAGTCATCAGCGTATGAGTGGATAGGGTTAGATGTACAGCTTAGAAGGTCATTGATGAATAAAAGGAAGAGAGCTGGTGATAGGACAGAGCCCTGAGGAACACAACTGTTGATAGATCAGGAGAAGAATGATGGCCGTCTACAACAGCGGCTATAGAACGACCAGAAAGGAAGTTAGTGATAAAGGCACAGATAGAAGGATAGAAACCGTAAAAGGGCAGTTTGGAAATTAAAGATTTATGCCAGACTCGATCGAAAGCCTTTGAGATGTCAAGTGCAATGGCAAAGCTTTCACCGAAGTCCCGAAAGGAGGATGACCAGGAGTCTGAAAGGTAGGTGAGAAGATCGCCTGTGGAGCGTCCCTGACGGAACCCGAACTGGCGATCAGAAAGAAGGTTGTCATAGGAAAGATGCCTTAAATTTTTCTATTGAGAATTGACTCGAAAACTTTTGAAATACAGGACGTTAACCCGCCCCATCCCGTTGACGTATGGGTACATTGCAACGATTTGCATTTGCCAACCCGGTGACGTACCGGTACGTTGTGCAATTGCAAGGTCCCTAATTTGCACAATTGTCAATTTTCGCGCGTGATTTTTCGTATGTATACATGTACACGGGACACCTTCCTCTATTCCTCTACAAGATGCCAAGCAGGGACAATGCCTTACACCGCATAACCTCCCCCCTCCCGCCCTCATGCCATTGTCTCGGCAATTCACCTGTTACCAGTGACCTGGCCAGTAAAGATATTCAGGGCCAGAGTGATTCCCCAATCGATGACAATGTGGAGGACAATGTTTACATAGCATTAGACAAAGAAACAGTCAGAAATAATGATCAGGTAATGTGGCAAAAAAAGGTCAGGTATGGTGATTAGTTAGTGAGTGAAACAATGCTTATAATGCCTTTATTACTGCTTGAAAACCAAAATACTCTTACACAACATATAAATTCGTACCAAGTAAATAAATAAATACCGTTTATGAGAGGATAAAATAGTTACCCTCCCATAGAACTCGTTTTCTTTGGTGCCAGCCTGTTAGAAAACCCAGTCAGGTAAGGAGGAACTCCTACCTGGAATGAATATTTTAAACCTCAGGTGAGCTATTTCTCTATGAATTTTCGATGTTTCTCCCAAAAAGCGAAGGTTTTAGCCAAAAAAAAAAAATCGAAAATACCTCGGGATTGGGGGATGTCGGAGGTGCGGAAAACCTCGGGACTGGGGGATCTCGGAGGTGCGGAAAACCTCGGGACATGACGGGTTAAAGCAATTGGATGATAGTTGGAGAGTTGGGAGTGGTCACCCTTCTTTGGGACTGGCTGAATGAGAGCAAACTTCCAGCAAGAAGGAAAGGTACAAGTGGACAGACAAATGTGAAAGAGTTTGCCTAGGCAGGGTGTAAGCACAGAAGCACTGTTCTAGAAAACAACAGGAGTGACTTCATTAGGCCCATATGCCTTGTTAGTATTGAGGCCAGTGATAGCAGAAAATACATCAGGTGAAGAAATTTTATTGTCAGCCATGAGGAAGTCAGAGGGGGGAAGTGAGGGAGGAACAGCACTGGAATCGTCTAAGGTGGAATTGGAGGAGAAAGTCTGTGCGAAAAGATCTGCTTTATCAGTAGGAGAAATAGCTACAGAACCATCAGAGTAGAAAAGAGGAGGGAAGGATGATGAGGTAAAGTTGTTAGAAAGGTTTTTGGCAACGTGCCAGGAGAGGGAAGAATTCGAGTTGGAGAGTTGAGAGCATTTAGTACGGATGAAATTATTTTCAGTAGAGCGAAGAACAGACTTAGCACGATTCCGGGCAGAAACGTAAAGGTGATGTGATTCGGGGGGTGGTTGGCTCCAGTACCATTTGTAGGCCCTCTCCTTGTTGTGGACAGCATTAGAACAAGCGTGATTAAACCAAGGCTTTCTTACTTTAGTCAAAGGATTTGAGAAAGGAATGTATGCTTCCATGCCCGAGAGAATAACCTCCATAATGCGCAAGGCACACTCAGAAGGCTCCCGGCCATGGAAGCAATAATCATTCCAGGGAAAATCAAAGAAGTTCTGCCTGAGGGCCTCCCAATCCGCGGCTCCAAAATGCCACAGACAACATTTCCCTGGAGGATCCACAAGCCGTACCGGAGTGATAGGACAGGTTAAGGTGATAAGGTTGTGATCGGAGGAGCCCAATGGAGAGAAAAGATTAACAGTGTAAGCAGATGGATTAGTTGTAAGGAAGGGGTCAAGTATGTTGGAGCTCTCTCCAAGGCGGTCTGGGATACAGGTAGGGTGCTGTACAAGCTGCTCTATGTCATTAAGGATAGAAAAGATTTAGGCTTGTTCACCAGGTGGATCAGTGAAAGGAAAGGGGAGCCAAAGGTGGTGGTGAACATTGAAATCTCCTAAAATGGAGATTTCAGAGAAAGGAGAAATGGATAGAATGTGTTCCATCATAGAAGTAAGATAGTCGAAGAATTTTTAATAGTCAGTAGAATTAGGAGATAAGTAAACAGCACAGACATATTTAGTCAGAGAATGACAGGAAAGCCGAAGCCAGAGTGTAGAGAATTCAGAAGAATTGAGTTCATGAACACGAGAGCAAGATAAGTCATTGCGTATATATACACAACAGCCACCTTTGGCTTTGAAATGAGTATAGAGAATGTAGAAGGATACAGAAAAGGGTTTGCTGTCAGTTGCCTCAGATAGCTGAGTCTCAGTTAGAAAAAGAAGGTGAGGTTTAGAGGAGGAGAGGTGGTGCTCAACAGAGCGAAAGTTAGAGGAAAGGCCGCGAACGTTGCAGAAATGAAGAAGAGAGTCAGACAGTGGTTCCAGGCACCTCGAGTCGTCACCGGGAGAGGGGCGGAAGGTGGGTGCGTTTATGGTCCTCCCCCCCTGGGGACTCCGAGGCTGGGTGTTGAGACGCCATGTTTTTTTTTTTTTTTTTGAATTTTGGAAAAGGAACTGTAGTGTATACTGTGCATGTAGTTTGGTGTAGATAGAGAAATTTGTATTGGAGAGCATGCTGGCCTACTCTCTGTGTAACTGAGACATTGAAAAAGTTCAGCGAAGGGGGATGGTCAGGAACTTATCCTGAGGGCTGATGAAACGAGAGCTCCAGCACTCCCTGTCATCAGCTTTCCATCCACCTTGGGAGTACTGCCCGCTCGACTGGTGCTACAGTCTACTCCACTCTTGGGGGATGCCTGCTGATGTCCTAGTCTTGTTTTGCTCCGTTACGATAATATAGAAAGGGCGAGAGGAGAAGTGAAGTTTTGGATGATAACATGTAACTGGCAAGAAGGGAGAGTGAGAGAAAGATAAAAGGATAGGGAATTGTAGGCAGTACAGATGCGGTAGAAGGCGAGAAAAGAAATAGGGAAAACCGTTTTGGGCAATCGAGGAAGTAATAAAACAAGAGAGAGATGGAGGGGGGGGAAGTGGAATAAGTGAGAGAGAGAGAGAGAGAGAGAGAGAGAGGGAGAGGGGGGGGGAGGGATGATGGGAGAAAGAAAAGCCGAGGAAACAAAAATGTTCCTGTCAACACATACAAGGTTGTAGAAGAAAAAGAATTCGAGTCCTTCCATCGGTTGCACTCCAACATATATCGGATCCTATTTTGCTGTATGTTACTTCTTTTTTTCTCATACTATTTCATTTAATGGCTTCCGGGTCTTCGTTTCTTCCATGTTTTATTCAGTCTATTACATCAAGGATACTTTTATCCTTTATTCTCTTGTCTCCTGCACACTCTGAGGAGCACTGTGAGTTGTGTTTATAGAGGATACCAATCAGCTTTTACGATAAACAGCTTCAGCTGGTTCTGTAGTTCAGTCATTATAAAAGGAGATTTTCGTTGTTATACAGAATATTTCATATACCGTAGTTCAGCGGCAAAGAAAGACAGCACTATGGCAAACGAATCTCTCCTTGGTACTTCTTCGTGACTAGCATTGCATTCTGGTGTTCCTAGTGTTGCTTCCACTCAAACCTATAGACGGAGATTGTAATTTCACAGTTAAAGTGAACAAAGTATAGGTATTATCAGAAATATATTTTTCTTTATGTTTCTGTCATAGCCAGTCTTTACGGAGGCACAGTTCCATAGCAGTTAATTATTATAGGCAGTCATTTTGCTTGGCTGTTTTATTTTACTTTTAATATTCACTTTAGACTATGTGAAATATTTGGCTGATGTAGGAATGGTGTTAACAGCATCACCAAGCAGACTTATGTTATTATACAACAAAGGTTCGTATTATAATTAGCAAAGGAGGTTTCGTGCCACCTACCTTTTCGTGAATTGCTCTACATATTACATCTTGATATTCTTTCTTTATATTTTTAGACCGTTTTGATATCGTAATACTTTTCATCAATAACATAAAAACGATATTAAGGTGTAGGTAATGGGCAGATTAAATTGCTAAAGAAGACGTGCTAATAATCTTCAATGTCACTTACAATGCATCGCATAATTAAGGCTCAATAAATTTTGAGAATAAAACGAGTCAGTCAAGATTTTTTTTTTTTTTTACTGCATTAAGTACTCATGTTTTCTGAGCTGAATAAATACACCTTATATGAGTCAGAATATATTATCGAGGTGCAGAATCATGTATACCTCCAACTCCACCACCACCTGCAAACATACTTTCCTCTCCACCGAGCTTCAGTCATGCTTATTTATGTGTTGCCTCTCCACACACACACACACACACACACACACACACACACACACACACACACACACACATTTTATATATATATATATATATATATATATATATATATATATATATATATATATATATATATATATATACATTTTATACAAATATATATATATATATATATATATATATATATATATATATATATATATATATATATATATATATATATATATATATATATATATATAAGTACATGTATGTAGTAACGAAGTGAACAATGGCTTTAATGACTTTGGGAACTCAGTGATGCCATCTTCGTTGGTAATACATATGTGTTCCGAATGATCATTTCCCTCCCACCTTGGCATGCCTCCCTTCAACCTCAATCTCCCTGGTGTCAACTCAGTCCCGTCATGTTTCCACCGCTAAGTCGAACAATTACCTGCTGCCTCTCACAACGCCACATCAGATTATGATGTTGGCACCAGTCATTTATCATTACATTTGGATGGAGATTCATATTTTACATATTATTTCTGTAGCTGAAATTAAAATAGAGAAGTCGTAAATTGAGCCATTCATATTACAGTTTTTTAGTAGTCGGATGAGAGTACTGAGGATACGATTACGATGTTTTCTTACCTCCAAGCAAAGAAACGGGTCTTAAGATAAAAGCGTTAGAAATAATTTCCAATATCACACCACTATTATTACATCATCTGTTGGTATTGCTGTACCTATACTCAATGTTACTTAGTTACGGGGACAGCGCTTGTAGTGGAGGTTAACAAGTATTGACACAACCACGTGTAAAATACTTGCTCTTAGCACTACCTAGCCACCGCCCGATTAGTAGCACTGGTTAAGGCTGTGTTTGTTTATATGTTATCCCTATATCATGAGGGGTATTCCTGCATTTCCCACTCATACTCTCTCTCTCTCTCTCTCTCTCCACCGTACTTCCGAAAAAGGTGGTTACAAGCAGAACGCCACAATGTCACCCTGTCTTTTGTCATCAGGCTGTCCTTTCCAATCCACACACCCCTCTCTCATGTACCTCCACAACCCATCCCTTCATTTTATCCACCGTCACCCCATTCCCCTTCCAACACACCTGACACAAATACACTTTCCTTTATTGCAGTGTTCGTGAATAGTACTGAGCCTCAAGAACAACCTCTTGAGAGCTACCGATTCAATGTGTGGATGGACAAGGGGGCCCCCCAAGGCATAAAGTAATTTGGTAGTGGGATGAGGGTGTAGAAGCTGCAGTCAAGGAGAAAAGAAGAATTTTCCGGCAATGCAAAATGGGTGGTAACAAAGAGGAATGCTTGGCTATCAAGCGTAGGGCTAGAAGAGAGGTTTACATGGGAAAGTCTGAGTCTCAGAGACTTTTACTTGATAACTTAAATCGTGCGGAAAGGAAGAATATGATATTTAAGGTGGCAAATCAGATGAGGAGGGAAGCAGAGATCTCATAGGTAAGCGATGTATGAAGAGTGATGAGGTGAACAGCGGGGATATTAAAGACGCCTGGAGAGTGCACTACAACAGTTTGTTGCATGAGGAGTTTGACGGCAACGGGAAAGGTTTGGAGCCAGCATATCCGGTGTCTGGCCCTTGGCGTTTGATTGATGCTGCTTCTGTGAGCAGGGCATTAGGTAGGATGCAGGTGGGGAAGGCAGCAGGTGTGTCTGGGTTGCCTGCTGAAACGTTGAAGGCCTCAGGAGATACAGGAGTGGGGTTAGTCACTGATTTGATAAATACAATTATATATGAGTGTGTTGTCCCAGATGATTGGCTAAAGAGTGTAACTGTAAATGTGTTCATGGGGAAGGGTGATGCCCTGGAAAGAGGAACTTATAGAGTCAAAAAGCCTTTAGACCTGATAATGAAGGTAATGGAGAGAGTTCTAAAAGGTATGATTACAGAAAGAGTGAATATTGATGAGATGCAGTTCGGGTTTATGCCAGGCAAAAGGACCATTGATGCCTTATTCGCTGTTCGACAGCTTCAGAAAAAATATATAGGAATGAAAAAGGAACTTGACTTTGTTTATGCTGATTTGGAGAAGGCCTTTGACAGAGTCTCTAGAGAGGAGGTGGAGTGGGCAATGAGAATGCTTGGGATCGAGGAGTGACTGGCCAAGATTGTGGATGCTCACACCCAGGTAAGGGTGAATGGAGATTTGGATGAGGGGTTTTCCGTGAATGCTGGTGTGCATCAGGGGTCAGTCTTGAGACCTTTGTTGTTTGTTATGGGACTTGAAGCCCTCACATGTAACTTCAGAAATGGACTCCCGTCGGAGATGTTGCATGTTGATGATTTGGTACTGATTGCAGAGAATGAAAAGGAGGCAGAGGAAAGGTTTGGGAAGTGAAAAGATGGTATGGGAAACAAGGTCATAAGAGTAAATGCAGATAAAACAAAAGCAATGGTATCTTGGGCTGGGGCAGTACTGTCAAAGAAGAGGAGGAGTGGCCACGTGTGATCTGCCACAAGACCGTGGGAAGCAATTCCATCTTGTACAGTGTTTGTGATAAGTGGGTGCAAAAGAGGTGTAGTGATATTAGAGGTAGACTGCGAGATCATGTTGATTTCATGTGTGCAGTGTGTCAGGGAGAGCAGGTGGAGATTGTTATGAGTGAAAGAATTGAACTTGCTGGTGAGTCTCTTGAGTGTGTGGAAGAGTTTTATTATTTGGGAGACATGGGTTGGAGGTGGGGCTGGAGCTAGCTCTGTGGCTAGAGTGAGGAGTGGTTGGAAGAAGTTCA
>NC_137041.1:14942483-15024983 GCF_032717465.1 Coenobita brevimanus
AGGAGGTCATCCATTACCAGAAGGAGAAGCTGGGAATCCAACACCACCAAGCAAAGGCCCTCCTTCTCCTCGATAATGCACCTGCTCACCCGTGCAACAAGGAGTTGGTGGCTGAGAATGGGCGCATTAGGCGCATGTTTCTGCCACCTAATACAACTGCTTTCATTCAACCAATGGACCAAGGAGTGATCGTGGCAATGAAGAGGCTGTACTGAAGGAAGTTTTTGGACGAGGTGATGGTTGTTCTCGAGGAGAAGGACGAGCGCAGAGAGGGACGGGACACGCGAGGCCAGTGGACTTCAGAAAACCTTCACCACTACAACATCAAGTCTGCCATCTACAACTGGACCAGTGCATGGAAGGAAGTCCCAGTCAAGACTCTAGAAAATGGTTGCTCTTGTCTGCTTCTCGGAATGGATGTGGAGCACGATTTCCTAGGTTTTGACGTGGATGACTTCCATGCATGTTTAAGTGCGCATGGCGACGATGTTGATATGGATGAAGTACATGAGTGGTTGAATGACGACGAGGGTGATCCTGGGTATCAGACCATGTATGATATCGAGATCGCATCTTCAGTTCCAGGTGTCAGTACCCAGCTTGAAGATTCCAATGATGATGCGGACTCCTCTCAGCGTGACACTACTCCAGCCATCCCCAAGCTGAGCGCAATCCGGGAACACATAGAGTTTGTTCTCGACTACCTGGAACACCCGGACTGTGACAGGGAGATGGGGCCCTTGGGACTTGTGGGGGAAGTGCGCACTTTCAGGCAGCGCATCATTAATCGACAAAATCATTGTTCCTTGCATCAATCAACCATTGACAGCCTTTTCAGACCCGTGACCCCCGCTGTGCCCAGCCCTGGCTCCACTCCATTGCTTCCCCAAGACAGGCCCTCCTCCTCCGAGCCACAGCCCAGCATATCAGGCATGGTGGAGTCACCACTGGACGAGAGTTTGTGCCTGTCTTCAGAGTCGTCAGCAGTGGGTAGTCCATCACCACGACCCAGCGACGCACCCCTAGGCCACCTGCATCAGCTACTCTCAGACTCTGACAGTGATTAAACAGCAAGAACTCTCCACTAGACCACACGGGAATTTACAGTGTTGTGCAATGAAGAAAACAGTGCATAGTGTTAAGAAATTAGAATTGTGAGTGCAAAGACTAAAGTGCTGAGTGCAACACTGATTTTATTGACGTTCAGTGGAGCGCAAATTAGACTAGAGTGTATAATGATAAGCAAATGGATTTATGAGTGCAAAGACTGAAGAGCAGAGTGCAACACTGATTTCATTAAGATGCAACGGAGCGCAAGTAAGACTAGAGTGCGCAGTGTTAAGAGATTGGAATTCTGAGTGCAAATGACTAAGTTCAGTGCAAGACTTGATGTACAGTGTACTGCAGGTGCTTCAGGTACTCCTTTTTACTGTCAGAGTCTGAGAGGAGGCGGGTTATTCATCAAGATGGCCAGGGACTTGTTGTAAGTACCCAGAATGTTTCATATTGTACTGTAATTTCCATACTTATCTCTAAAACCTCATTTCACTCTTTTATGACCCTTATTGGTGTGAACAGGGTCTTAGGTGCTATGCATGTGGAGTAGGGTGGTGTTTTTCTGAGTTAGGCTAGGTTAGGGTCCATAAGTACCAGTCCAGGAGCCAGGGACTTGTAAGTACCCAGAATGTTTAATATTGTATAAACTCATCTCTAAACCTCATTCTCTGGTTCTCTGCATTTATTTAAGTCTTTTATGTCCCTTATTGGTGTGATTTGGATCTTAAATAGGTGCTATACATGTCCAGAGGAAGTTGTATAGGTGTTTTTCTGAGTCAGGGTAGGTTAGGGTCCATAAGTATAAGTCAAGGAGGCTATGGCCCACTATCCGGAGGGGACCACTTTCCGGACATGCCTTTGGCTCTATTACAACGGATAGTGGGGGAATTACTGAATATACTTATACTGTATATATATATATATATATATATATATATATATATATATATATATATGTATGTATGTAGAGGAGTTTGGAAGGGTGTTTGAAAGGAGGAAACTAAAAGTAAATGAGAATAAGAGTAAAGTGATGAAGTGTGCGAGGTTGGTAGATGGTAGGGGGATGAATATAGTTTTGAATGGCGAGTTGCTTCAGGAGGTAGAGTGTTTTAAAAAAACTAGGGTCACATGTTGCTGTGGATGGAAGAATAGATGCAGAAGTGAAGTTTAGAATAAATGAAGTAGGAAAGGTGCTGGGAGGAATGAAAAAAGTGTTTAGATGTCGTTCGCTTAGAATGGATGTAAAGAGAAGGCTATATGAGGGTGTTGTGGTACCGACTGCGTTATATGGGGCTGAAACATGGAATATGGGTGTAGAAGAGAGGAAAAGATTGAATGTAATGGAGATGAGGTGTCTGAGGAGTACCTGTGGAGTGATGCGTATGGATCGAGTGCGAAATGATGAAGTGCGAAGGAGAACTGGAGTTGTTCGGGAGATGGCTGGTAGAGTTGAGCAGAGGGTGTTGCGATGGTTTGGGCATATGGAGAGAATGGATAATGAGCGATTGGTGAAAAAGATAACTAGATCTGATGTGAGAGGTGTAAGGCTGAGAGGAAGACCACGAATAAGATGGATGGACAGTGAGAAGAGAGCGCTGGATGCGAGAGGGATGTCTTTTGAGCAAGGAAGAGTGGCTGTGCATGACAGCAATAAATGGAGAGAAATTGTGAATGAATAAGTGATGACGCAGCCCTGAGGGGATATTCTCCTGCATTTGGTCTGATCAGCTATTTCAGATCAGGTGCGGGTAAGAGGATGAGTCTGTTATGATGTGGGAGGGGTAAACCAGCTCTGCTGTCGGGCCTTGCTGCAGATGTCACTGATTGCATTGCGCAGTTGACCCTTGTGCGGTGTGGTGCTGTGAGGATCTGTCCGTTCTCCCCTTTGGGGCTAAGATGCGAATGAATGTGTTTGAATGGATGAGTAAATGGGGAGTTTGTCGTCCTGTCTCGGCTACCTTCCTTTCCTTGGGGGAAGCAGCCTAGGTATATAGATAGATGTATATATATATATTTTTTTTGAAAAATTCAAGGAAATTTGTATTTTTTGCTACTTTTTTTGTTTTATATATTTATATCTATCTATCTATCTACTTATCTATCTATCTATCTATATCTATCTATCTATCTATCTATCTATATATATATATATATATATATATATATATATATATATATTCTCGAAAAATTCAAGGAAATTTGTATTTTTTACTACTTTTTTGGTTATAATTTAAATACCCAAATTGTATGATTTTCATTCCTTTGTTATAGTAACTCATAGTACAAAGCCTAAAGTTCCTTCATGTACATTTATATTAATAAAACATTGCAGTTATTTATTTTTTTTTATTTCCCAGCTTCGGTTTGAGACACATTGGATTAGTGTTAGTGTTACTAGAACTGAGGGTTCGTTTTCCAAGGTTAATGGACTGAACTATGCTGTACGAAGTGAACAACGGTTTATGGAGTGAATGATGCTGTATGGAGTGAATGTTGCTTTATGTAGTAATGCTTAATGGAGTGAGATATGCTTTGTGGTGTGAACACTGGCTTATGGAGTTATGCTTTATGCACTGAGTAATGTTTTATGAAGTGAATGATGCTGTATGGAGTGAGCAGTGCTTTATGGACTGATGCTTAATGGAGTGAGTTATGCTTTATTACAGTAGGTGAACACTGGTTTGTGGAGTGAATGATGTTTATGAAGTGAATGATGCTTTATGGAGTGATGCGTTATGGAGTGAGTGATGTTTTATGGAGTGAATGATGCTGTATGGAGTGAATGATGCTGTATACAGTGAATGATGCTGCATGCAGTGAATGATAATGCATGCAGTGAATGATGCTCTATGGAGTGAATGATGCTGTATACAGTGAATGATAATGCATGCAGTGAATGATGCTGTATGGAGTGAGTTAGGTTTTATGGAGAGGATTCCGCTTTATGGAGGTATTGATGCTTGTTGAAGTGGATGACTCTTTATGGGGTGGATGACGCTTTATAGGTTGGATGACGCTTTATGGAGTTTTATCTATCTATCTATTGCCAGACGCCTTAATCCCGTAACGGGTGGCCACAAACAAATCGCCTCCATGTCGCCCTGTCCCAAGCCAATTCATTGCCCTTCTCCCAGCTCACACACCCCTCTCTCATATACCTCTCCACTTCATCCCTCCATCTCATCCTTGGCCTCCCTCTCCCCCCTTCCAGCTCACTCACATACACTGTCCTCGTCAGTCACTCACACTCCTTCCTCTCACCGCGGCCAGAGCACCTCAGTGTGTTTCTCCTATCACATCCACATCCACACCACAATGCTCCTTCACTTCTTCATTTGTCCGTCTGTCTCTCCATGTGACTCCACATGCTCCTCTCAAATAACTCATTTCCACTGCAGTCACTCTTGAATTTTGTCCCTCCAACAAGGGTCAAGCTTCACTTCCATACGTTAGAGTTGGTATCACAATCCTGTCATGTAGCAGGTTTTTCACTTCCATGCTCACTTTCCTGTTTCTTATCACTGCTTTCAAGGAACCAGCAATCTTTCTTCCCTGTTGCACCCTTTCAAACACTGCATCCTCTAAACTTCCATTCTTACTCATCACACTACCCAAGTACTTAAATGCACTCACATTATCCATTTCCTCCTCATCCAGCCTCACTGTACATTCACCGACTTCACTTCTCTTGAAGACCATAAATTTACTCTTCCCTACATTCGCCTTTAGATTCCGTTTCTTAAACACTCTCCCAAACTCATCCACCAAGACTTGCAGCTTCCCTTCGTCTTCACTTAACAACACAGTATCATCTGCAAACAACAGTACAGGGATTTTCCAAACACTGTCCTCTCTCACTAGGGCCGCTCCAACAGCCACTCCCCTACCTTGTAGCACTCTTATAACCCCATCCATATACAAATTTAAAAAAACATGGAGACATGACACATCCTTGTTTCAGTCCAGCCTTCAAATAGAAAAATACATTCAGTTCACAATCCACATGCACTGCAGCCTTAGCACCCTCATACATACTCTTCACAGCCTTCAACAACTTCCCATCTTCTCCATATATTCTTAATACTTTCCACAGTCCTTGTCTATTCACCCTGTCATATGCTTTCTCCAAATCCATGAAGGCCGCATACAACTTCTTTCCCTTCTCTAGAAACTTTTCCATTAAAAATTGAATATCTGATCTACACAACTTCTTCCCTTCCTAAAACCTCCCTGTTCTTCTCCAACTAATCCAACTAATTCCTCTGTTATTTCCCTAACTCTGTCAATAAATATCCTACCAATACTTTTCCTATTACACTAAGAAGATAAATGCCCCCGCGATTACCACACACCTCTTTTTCCCCTTTTCCTTTGTACAGTGGAATTATTATACCTGACTTCCAATCCTCCGGGACTCTACCTTCCTCCCATGCCAATCTGCACATCTTCCACATATCCCTCCCCCATGTTTCAACATTTCACCACACACTTCATCAATTCCTGGGGCTTTCCCCATTTGAACTTTCTTCATTGCTTCCACAATCTCCATCCTACTGATTTCTTCCTCTCTTCTCACATCCCTCCTTCTCCCAGTCATTCCCCAGCCACTTATGCTAGCATTGCTTTCATTTTCTATGTTCAACAGTTCCTTAACGTGTTCTCTCCATCTGCTCGCTTTTTCTGCCGTCTCCACTAGTAATCTACCATTTTTATCTTTCACTCCCCAGCTAAGTTCTTTGGCAACCTGTGTAACTTTCTTTACCTCTTCCCAGAACATTTTCTTACATTCCCTCCACTTTACACTCAAGTTCCCTCCAAATTCCTCATCCACTCTCTTCTTACTCTCCCTTACTAATCTTTTCACCTCTCTCTTCCTCACTACATTTAACTTTATGGAGTTACTGATGCTTTATGAAGTGGATGATGCTTTATGGGGTGGATGATGCTTTGTTGAGTTCTTAATGCTATATGACGTGGATGATGCTGTATGGAGTTATGTATGCTTCATGAAGTGGATGATGCTTCATGGAGTGAGTGATGCTTTGTGGAGTGAGTTGGGCTTTATGGAATGGATGATGCATTATGGAGTGAAGCGATGCTTTATGGAGTGAGTTTTGCATTCCAGAGTGAAATATGATTTATTGAGAGAGTGATGCCTTATGAAGTGGACAATGAAACATGCCGATTTTTGCTATTGTTTAAACTTCGGGTCAAGGGTCATATTCTAATTGGACACGGACCTTTTCTAATTCCTTCTCTTCAGTGTTTTTTCTTCTAGTCCAGGCCCTGGATATAGAGTTAAGTAAAGAGTTCCGAAGGCATAGATTATGACAGTTGATTTGAAAATGGGGTACCCCTAGCTTCAAGAATCAACTAGGTTGAATTTCGTAATTTGTGGCTTTAGCCAGAATCTGTCATTTTCCTAAATTGCCACCCTCAGCTCAGAGCCAAAAAAAGAAAAAAAAGAAGAAAAAAAGAAATGTTTATATATTCTGATGTAAACGTTGTTGATACATGATTTTTGTGTTCATTATAAGCCTTTCAAGCGTGCCTAAAACAATGGGACACATGCTAATTAGGTACCGAAAGCTAAAATGGCTGCCGTGCAACATGGTACATGATAACGTGTTTTATTTTTGACAGAATATGGTTGGACAATGATTTAGGTATATAATTTGGCTGGATGAATCACTCTTGCGTGATAATCAAAGACGGTAAATAAAACCCACACTTGTAGGCGAAGAATATAATTACCAAACAGATTCAGTGGACACTGCCACCATCTTCAGTGGTCAAAACAGTGAGAGGGAGTGACATATTGACAATACAAGGGTTCCTTTTTATGCATGTGTGTGTGGAAGGATGGGGTAAGAGTGAGATGGGGTGGGGTGGATTGTAAGCGGGGATTAACCCAAGGGGGAAATGGGAGGAACATTACCAGACAGGTCAGGTGTAATTCCTATCTGACCTTACCTGTGTCGGTGAGGGAAGGGACGTTTCCACTAGGGACCTCATTACAGGATCTAGCTTGTACATACCTTCACTAAGGTTGAAATTCTCGTATTTTTGGATACACATGGTTTCAATAATCTTTCGTTTCCGAAAGTATGACTTTTATATAATAGATGGCTACCTTGCCAGTCAATTCTGTGGTTCGCTTCACAAACATGGTTAAATATTGCATTATTTAAATTACATGTTCTTATGGCATACTTGTGTCCCTTAATCCGTGTTTCCAAACTACAACCCGTTTCTCCTGTGTAAACTAGTTCACAGTCTTTGCAAGGAATTTTATATATGCCTGCTTCTGAATATGCTGTACATTTGTTTTTTACTAACATTGATCTGATGGTGGAGGTATACCTAAATACTATATTTACGTCACTACAGTAACCTATTAATTTTAACATATTCAAGTCTGCAACATAAGGCAAAGTGAGGAAGCGTTTCTTTTCTGCGGTGGGGTCTTTAGGTACATAGTATGATCGCCTAGCTTTAAGGTATGCTTTTTTAATGAACCATTTGGGATACCTTGAGTTTTGGAAGGTTTCCCAGATGAGATTATTTTCTATGTTCTGGACTGCAGATTCTAAGGGCGCTAAGGAACATTGATGAGATAACAGATAATTTTGTGGCAGACTGATGATACGAAAAATAATGAATGAACAGGTTACAACTGGTTGGTTTCCTATACACCTTAAAGCTAAATGAATGATTTTTCTTCATCACCAGTACATCAA
The DNA here is from genome assembly GCF_032717465.1 of Coenobita brevimanus. Taxonomy (NCBI): domain Eukaryota; kingdom Metazoa; phylum Arthropoda; class Malacostraca; order Decapoda; family Coenobitidae; genus Coenobita; species Coenobita brevimanus. Next base: position 14,950,280 of record NC_137041.1, read on the forward strand.
CAAAGGGAAGAACACCCCCGTTCTCCCACTCAACTTTAAATTTAATGGAGGGAGCAAGATTATTTAGGTGCATAAAAAACTCGTTAAAATTATCAAGTGCTGAAGGCCAAAATGAAAATATGTCATCAACATAACGAAACCAAATGAGTTGAGAGGGAGAAACTCGTGGCAGTAGTTCCGTTTCATAATACTCCATATATAAATTGCTTAAAATGGGTGACAATGGAGAACCCATACCCATACCAAAACGTTGCATGTAGAAGTTGTTGTTAAATGAAAAAGCATTCGAAGTCACACATAATTTTACAAGTTCTATGAAACTGTCAGCTGGCATACCCAAGTCAGTATCAAATTCTGGCACTTTATTAGCTAGAAAATCCAAAACATCATTAATGGGAACTTTGGTAAACAATGAATCAACATCGAAGCTAACCATTTTTCCGGAGAAAAAGTCAAGTGATTTAATTTTCTCTATAAAATCCGAAGAGTTCTTTACTTGTGCTGGGGATACTGTACCTACTACAGGGGCTAATTTATTGACAAGAAACTGAGATAACTTCTACGTAAAATACCCACACTGAGAAATTATGGGATGCAGTGGAATATTAGCTTTATGGGTCTTTGATAATCCGTATAGATATGATAATTTAGGGTTGATCTGAATGAAATTGTTGATATCTACATTAAGCACATTTTTCAACACTTCTTTCACTTTCTTGTTAAATACTGATGCAAGTCTCTTCAGTGGGGAGGACCATAACTTTTCGTATGTTTTGGTATCACTCAAAAGATGGTTCATTTTATTTTCATATTCAGCTTTGTCAAAAATAACCACTGTATTAATTTTGTCCGATTTAGTTATGAAAAATTCTTCATTTTTCCGTAATTTGGTGAGAGCAGCACGAAATCTTCTAGGAATTAAATCAAGAGAATTAAAATGTTTCACTAACCCACACATTATCATTCCTCCTAGACATGGAAAATTCTCTCGATTATTAATTGTGGATGCAACGAAATCCAGTGCAACATTATTATTTGGTTTCAGTGCAAATGATAAACCAAGACTGAGAACTTGTTCTTCAACTTTTGTGAGCACATAAGATGATAAATTTAGTACTGCATTTGCTCCAAACACTATTCTCACACAACTCCGACAGTTTTCTACTTATGTTTAACTGCTCACGATGCGTTTCTTTTAAACACTTATTGTCAACTGTTTCTCGAAGAACCTCGAGGAGGTCATGTGGCAGTTGATTCTGTAGGATCCGTAGTTTTTGGCGGAGATGGTAGTATAGGTTATCGACGTCCCTCTTTGCCTGTTGGATACTGTCCTTTATTATTTACTTGGCAGAATCGGGGAATGGAGAGTCTGCTTGTCGGAACAGTGCTGGTCGTAGGGATCTAGGGATGACCTGTTCCTGGAGGTAATCTTGTAGATATTGTTGTTGTAGTTTCCTGGACTTCACTGCTATGAGAAGCTTCTCGTATTGTCGAAAGCATACCAAGAGATGAGGAAAGGTGAGAGTGAAAAACCAGAAGAGTTGTCGTCTTATCGTGGGATCCATAATGGCTTGATGAATCACTCTTGCGTGACAATCAAAGATGGTAATTAAAACCCACACTTGTAGGCGAAGAATATAATTACCATACAGTTCCGGTGGACACTGCCACCATCTTCAGTGGTCAAGATAGTGAGAGGGAGTGATATATTGACAATACATGGGTTCCTTTTTATGCATGTGTGTGTGGAAGGGTGGGGTAAGGGTGAGGTGGGGTGGGGTGGATTGTAAGTGGGGATTAACCCAAGGGGGAAAGAGGAGGAACATTACCAGACAGGTCAGGCATAATTCCTATTTGACCTTACCTGTGTCCGTGAGGGAAGGGACATTTCCACTAGGGACCTCATTATAGGATCTAGCTTGTACATATCTTCACTAAGGTTGAAATTCTCGTATTTTTGGATACACATGGTTTCAATAATCTTTCGTTTCCGAAAGTATGACTTTTATACAATAGATGGCTACCTTGCCAGTCAATTCTGTGGTTGGCTTCACAAACATGGTTAAATATTGCATTATTTAAATTACATGTTCTTATGGCATACTTGTGTTCCTTAATCCGTGTTTCCAACTACGATGTGTTTCTCCTGTGTAAACTAGTTCAGTCTTTGCAAGGAACTTTATATATGCCTGCTTCTGAATATGCTGTACATTAGTTTTTTACTAACATTGATCTGATGGTGGAGGTATACCTAAATGTTATATTTGCATAACTACTGTAACCTATTAACTTTAACATATTCAAGTCTGCAACATAAGGCAAAGTGAGGAAGCGTTTCTTTTCTCTTGTGGGGTCTTTAGGTATGTAGTAAGATCGCCAAGCTTTAAGGTATACTTTTTTAATGAACCATTTGGGATACCTTAACCCGCCACGTGCATGCTATTTTTAGCCCTATGGGTCACCCCAGTGCCGGCCATTTTTTGACTTTTTTTTTGGCTGAAATGATAGATTTTGATGTGGAAACAACAAATTTCGCCATTAAAATGCTCACCGAGGCTCAGAAATCAGTTTTATTGGTTCCTGCATACTCGTTTACAGGTATGGCCGCTCTCTCGTGCTCACCATGTACGTGAGAAAGCCGTTTTCTATGTAAGGTATACTCAGGTGTTTATGTTGGGAAGGTATAGCAATGTTCAGTACACTTTTCTGATTACTTATTACTTCAACATCTATCACAGTTTGCGTGTCTTTCTCGCTGTGAATGCATTATCTTACACTTACTTGAAGATAGGTACAACCTGACTTCATTACGTACAGTCCTGGCACTTACAAGAAGGTATTTACAAATTGACTTCACTATATAGTTCTTACACTTACAAGAAAAGATTTACAACTTACACTTACATGAAAATATTTGCAAAATGCCTTCACTATGTATAGCACTGAGTGAGGCACAAAGGCAGAGTGACGCAGAGCAAGCGTGAGGGGGGGAGCAAGTGAGTGTATGGCCTTGACAGCCTTGGGAATGGTAGAGGAACAGTTACCTAACACGCCTGCAAATTTTTATCCGCGAATCTTGACAAATGCGGTCACAGTGAAGTTTTTTACTATAGACCATATTAAAACGGCACTGGCACTGGCCGTGGCATTATGTCAGACCGTTTTAAAATGGCACTGGCACGCAGCGGGTAAAGTTTTGGAAGATTTCCCAAATGAGATTATTTTCTTCTTGTATATGTTCTGGACTGCGGATTCTAAGGGTTCTAAGGAACACTGATGAGACAACAGATAATTTTGTGGCAGACTGATGATATGAAAAATAATGAATGAACAGGTTACAACTGGTTGGTTTCCTATACACCTTAAAGCTAAATGAATGATTTTTCTTCATTACCAGTACATCAAGAAAGGGAAGAACACCCCCGTTCTCCCACTCAACTTTAAATTTAATGGAGGGAGCAAGATTATTTAGGTGCGTAAAAAACTCGTCAAAATTATCAAGTGCTGAAGGCCAAAATGAAAATATGTCATCAGCATAACGAAACCAAATGAGTTGAGAGGGAGAAACTCGTGGCAGTAGTTCCGTTTCATAATACTCCATATATACTCCATATATAAAGGATGACAATGGAGAACCCATACCCATACCAAAATGCTGCATGTAGAAGTTGTTGTTAAATGAAAAAGCATTCGAAGTCATACATAATTTTACAAGTTCTATGAAACTGTCAGCTGGCATACCCAAGTCAGTATCAAATTCTGGCACTTTATTAGCTAGAAAATCCAAAACATCATTAATGGGAATTTTGGTAAACAATGAATCAATATCGAAGCTAACCATTTTTCCGGAGAAAAAGTCAAGTGATTTAATTTTCTCTATAAAATCCGAAGAGTTCTTTACTTGTGCTGGGGATACTGTACCTACTACAGGGGCAAATTTATTGGCAAGAAACTGAGATAACTTCTACGTAAAATACCCACACTGAGAAATTATGGGATGCAGTGGAATATTAGCTTTATGGGTCTTTGATAATCCGTATAGATATGATAATTTAGGGTTGATCTGAATGAAATTGTTGATATCTACATTAAGCACATTTTTCAACACTTCTTTCACTTTCTTGTTAAATACTGATGCAAGTCTCTTCAGTGGAGAGGGCCGTAATTTTTCGTATGTTGTGATATCACTCAAAAGATGGTTCATTTTATTTTCATATTCATTTTTTGTCAAAAAAAAAAAAAAAAAATTGTCCACCGAAACTGTTTGGTAATTATATTCTTCGTCTACAAGTGTGGGTTTTATTTCCCTATATAATTTGGTGTTTGTCAGATTTACACAGCTTGCTGGTGGTCCTAATAATGTTGCCAAAGCTTACCAAAATTCAGTATTATCACCTAAATCTGCAACAACTTTGGGAACGTATGTACCTCTTGATGGAAGTGAAAACCTTTATCTGAGTATGGAGCTTTCAGCCTGTTCTTTATAGTACTGTTTGTTAACACTGTTCAGTGTATGGTTAAGTGTGTATAGTAGTTTTAGTAATTTTCATTCATTCTTCTACTTGTGCGTATAGTAATTTTCATTTTAATACAAGTGTATATAGTATATTTCTTTTTATAGATACTGACATCCTTGGAGGTCTGCATTATGGCAGAAAGGATGAACAGAAAGTATTTGAAGGTGAATTGACTTGCAATCCTGACTAGAGCACACTGATTAGTGAAGCGAAGTATTTGACAGAAGGTGTCATGCATTTGCTTGGAGGAGGCATTCGTTACCTTAGACTTTATGCCTAAAATTCAGTTATTTCCAAACTTAGCATCATTTGGAACATTCAATCAGGCAATTAATGTGTTCTTTCTGCGGCAAGCTCAGTTTGCCCGTGTACCAGCCTCCACGTGGTGTTTGACACCTGCCTGGAGTCATCCATCAAAGCTGGAGCAAATCTTCATCGTGCTGACGAAGTGGTTCTGTTGACCCCACTGATATAACTGCAAATGTCCTGATACCACAATAGATTGACAAGTTTTGGACATCACCAATCAACAAAACCAGGTTGCAAGAGCTGGCCCCCCACTTGGCATTTACTCTTGAGCTGTTGAAGCTGACTGTCATGCTCAGCAGGTGCATCACAGAAGAGGAAGTTGTGCCAGCACAGTTGCTTCAAGCTAGCAGTTTGTTAGCCCTATCGTCTGTAGCTGAATTTGTCGAAGCAATGATATGTCGTATGGAAGACGCTAACAATCGCCTTGAACTTCCCTTTAGATCGTGAGAGTCGTCGGCTGTTCGTGATATCCAATTATGTCCAATAATAGTGCGATTACTTCACTGTATTGCATGAAAAAGTGTTATAAAAAGACTGCCCATGCAAAAAAGCTGGGCAAAACTATGTGACCTTTTGTCACAAACAACGACGATCAATGTGTAAAAACAAGTAGCTTAGCCTATTAGGTCGCTGACATTTTGAATTGTGCAGATACGACAGAACAGTAAATTTTTACACTTCATCCACTGTCTGGGTGAAACATGACAATTTAGTTCACTAACATTTACTGCTTATGCTTTCGTATCATATGATAATGATTTTATTAGTATGCAAATAACACTGTGTACGTGAGATTATAATATCACATTGTATCACATAGCTACAAATAACCTCGTTAATTGATCAGCATAAACTTTATTCATATTTATGCTTGTATTTTCTTCCGTTCTGCGTAATCTCTTTCAGTAAACTTATGATTATACAGTTATTACTTCTATTATTGGCCCAGTATTATCACGTTCTGTAGTTCAAAGCATATGCCATAACTGCCCAGAGTCACTAAAATAATCTTTCTATGACTGTGTAAAAAATAATACAGGTACATGTTTTCATGTCCGACGGTCTTTGCGTGGTGGCTAACTTGATTTTCGGTACCTATGCAATGCCCACCGTGTTTTTTTTTTCTTTTTATGTCATCACTAGAAAAGATGTATCTGAAAACCCTACAATAAACACAAAATCATCTGCCTAGTACGTTCCTATTAATATATATTATGCACATTTCTTTTTGGGCTCTGACCTGTTACTGGTCATTTAAAGTTTCTGTTTCCAGCTTATGATAGAAATGTCGGAATTCCACCTAGTTGATTCCTGAAGCTAGGGGTATCCCATACTCAATAATCTGTCGCACTCTACGCCCTCGGAAAGGTATACAAGCCTCTACATCCAGAGCCAGTAACATTTCGTCTTATATGCTACTGATGACACATGTGTCGATTTTAAGATTAAAGAAATACCATACAAGATAATGTTCAGGTATATAATGCATTAATATTTCCTATGAAACTGGTACCACGGTGGCCCCTGTACTACCTAATATGCGGTGTCTTGCACTGTTAACCCCTTAACTACGAGAGGTTTCTACCAGGGTAAATACTTTTTTGTGGCAATGGTAAGAATAATATCCATACGACATCACTGTACTGAAGGAGTACTTTGCCTACGTACTGCCGCGTGGATCATCATGTGAGGAAGGGCTTTAACAAAACTATATCCATGTTCACCTTCCCTGTTTCCCCTCTCCCTATTCCATTATTTTCTTGTCATGGGTTTCTCTTCAATTGCCACATTCTCTTTCTTCACATGATTTTCCTTCATTCGTAAGTTTTACCTCACCTTACATTTACTTACATCCGTTTTTTACCCTCTGCACATATTTCTTCAATTCATACACCATTTTCTCACACTACATACTTTCCCTTTCCTTTCCAAATATTCGCTCTCCTTAAAGTATTCCTTTCCGCCCACAATTTCTTTCTAGCCTCACATTCTCCAGTTTCCATATTTCCTCTCCTAACATTTCTCCTTTCCTTTCATTATTATGGTTTTTTCATAACCTCTTCTCCCTACCATTTCTCTCTCCTCACGTTTCTTTTCCTATCTTCCACTTTCCCTCTCCTCACGTTATTTCTTTTATTTGCCAGTTTCCCTCTAGTACTTTTTTTCTCCATCGAGTTTTCCTTTCATCATATTTCTTGTTTTTACTCATCCCCTCAAATGGGACCACATTTTTCTATTCACACAGTTTTTCCCCGCCTCATGAGTGTTTATGTTAACCGAAAAAGGGAAAAATGTAATAAAGAGAGAGAGAGAGAGAGAGAGAGAGAGAGAGAGAGAGAGAAATCCAAGTTCCAGAGAGCTAAAATCATATGACATTATGTTAAGATCTGAAGGTATAGTGAGGAATTGGAAGGGCACGGCAAAGGTTAAATAGAATTTAAAGGGTCGATTTTAGACTCGGTGAAGGACATGGATTGTCTGTAGACATGAAGTAATGACGTCAGTGGAATGTCCTTAAACTATTCATGTAATGAGACTTAATGTCTCATTTGTTAGGAGCAGAGGATAAGATAGAGGCCGAAAAAAACACGGAAATATCAAGAAAAGAGCTAGGACAGAAAAGAAGACAGTAAGGAGTGAAGGACAGAAGACAAAAACTTTGAGTCGCCTTTAACGATAAGTAGGTTTACTGGGGAAGTAGTCTTCCCACCCACCCCTCTCCCCAGATGGAAGAGAGAGAGAGAGAGAGAGAGAGAGAGAGAGAGAGAGAGAACAGACAGACACACAGACAGACAGACATACAAAAGTAATGGATATGTGATGTGGAGAGTTTATTAGGCTGTGTTCATCACCACTATAATGAGATGGTCGTGAATATAAAGCAGGTTTTCCCCTGTTTGTTTTGACTGCTGACCAAAAGTATTTATGTCCCTTTTATTTCAGTTTTTCTTCTCCCTGATGATATTATTCACTTTAACTCTTTCAATCCGATAACGAGTTTTATATATTATTTATGAAATTTCCAGACAATGTTACTTACATATGTGGAGACCATTTCTAGGGAAGTGAAAAAATTCATGTAACCCTCTCAATCCAAGTCTGACCTTATCTGAGTAAAATCATCTGGATGTAGCAAGTATTAACCAATATTTCATGATTCAAGGCGGTCACCCCTTCCGATCTACAATCAATTCAGGTTATGCCTTGATAGATGCGTGCCAAAACATCAGCCCTGTTTGTGTAATGTTTCTGAGATACGATATTTCAGACCTTTCACGTGTATGTTTAGTGGCAGAGGCGATAAGCTGGTACGGTGATGGATGCATGGCCATGACGGAGGAAGTATGGCCTATTAATATGGTCTTTGTGTATAGCCTGATGGAGGAGGAAATAATTTGTGTGACTGGTATGATATCATATCAGAACTGACTGGGTGGGAGGGTGTGTTGGGATGCAAACCAAGTAAATACTGATCGTTTCACGTCATGCCTATGACGGTAAATACAAATAATCAGCTGAACAGAAGAAATGGCTGAGGTTGCTTCAGATCTAAACGGATTGGGTGTATCATACAGAGATGAGCTGGTAAGGTGGGCCAGGTGGTAGTGGACGATGGTCACAACTACATGAATAACTATCTGTGTATCTGTCTGCCTTTTTGTCTATAAACAAACACCTTAATCCCGGAAGGAATGGCCACAAACGAATCACCTCCATGTCACTCTGTACTCAGCCATCAAATTGTCCTCTCTCCAACTCACACCTTCCTCAGCCACCTCGTCTCTGCATATAATCCTTGACATCCTCCTGTTCCCTAAGCTTCTCCTCATTCTCATGTTCTCCTCTCTCTCTCTCTCTCTCTCTCTCTCTCTCTCTCTCTCTCTCTCTCTCTCTCTCTCTCTTTTCACATGTTAAAACCATCTTAAGGTTCTTCAACCACTGCTTTCCGGCACATGAACATCAACACCACCTTTTTCATTTCTGTCTATCTTTTCACATGTTCCTCTCAAGCATACTATACGAATTTCGATACTGTTAGTCGCCTAGTAAGCAAATAATTGGATTTTACGACATTATACAGATCAAAGCAGAAAGGACTGGATTAGTGAAGAGGATTATGCAGGAAGGGTTGGCATAATTGTGGAAAGCTGGTCATACAGAAGGAAGTACTGTATGTGATAAGAAAAACGTATTTTGGGTAGAACAGATAAGAAAAGCGTATTTTGGGTTGAACAATTATATGCAGGTTATAGATAAGGAAGCAAAATATGAGGATGGGTGGGTGGGATAGGCAACGGTGATGATGGATGCGGGCCACAACAAAAAAACTATACCTGTGTAAATACTTGTATTGTAGGTCGACTGGTCATCGATTAAGTCAATACCATTCGGCTACAGAGTGGTTAATGATACTTGCTGCCAACCTACCTAACCGCCAGCGCCAAGGTTCGAATTTCAATACTCAACTTAGGTGTCCACGCTTTGTGGGTTGAGAGGTAAAATGATTTCCTATCTAGGGGAGGTGTCTGTGGTAACCTGAATGGTGCAGTGGCCTAGAGCTCCCGTTTCACCAGCCCTCAGGACTTGATCCTGACCATCCCTCTTTGCTGAACATTTTCAGTGCTTTCATTTACACAGAGAGTAGGCCAGCATACTCTCTTAATACCTCTACCTTCAACTGTCTACACTACACTACATGCACATAAGACATCACACCTCTATTCCACTCTCTTAGCAATGGCCGCTGCAATTTTACTTTCAAAAGAGGTGGTACCTCGGATTGCCACCACCGGCAGAGTAGGGCTGGCGGCACAGGGTCCTCCCGGTCGTCATCAAGCGACTGTGCCAGCAGCGACTAGTGCGATTTCAGGCCATGCTCGTCAGCGGAGAAGTGAAAATGCCACTTTAATCTTCACCAACATTCGTGGGCTTAATACCAACTTAAATTCAGTCCATTTTTCCTACAGTCCATATCCCCTCTGGCCGTATTCCTCACAGAACCACAAATCTCACCGTCTACTGAAATATCCCCATATTGTTTTCCTGGTTACAATCTCCTCACAAACTTCCATAATAAGGGTGGCACCTGTTGTTATATCAAATCCCAATATGCAGTTGACACCATTTTAAACTTCACTTCACGCAGCTTTGATTACTTGTTGTATAAACTAAACTATCAAAATATCACCAAATATATCTGTGTAGTTTATTGCTCCCCCAATGCTTCTTCTGAACCCAGTGTATTTGATTCCATTTCCACACAGTTGAGTAACCTTAATCTTGCCCTTAACACCGAAATTACCATCTTGGGTGATTTTAACATACATAATGTTGGATGGTTATTGCACTCTGCCAGGACTGACGATGCTGGTCTAGAGTGCGAGCTGTTTGCAGAATCGTTTAATCTCACACAATTGGTAAAGCAACCAACCAGAATACCAGATAATCCTGACCATAATTCCCATCTTTTGAATCTGTTCCTGACAAATAATCCAGATCAGTACAGGATAGAGGTATTGTCTCCACTTGGATCCTCTGACCACAATCTCATCAAAACCTCATTGCTTAGTCCCCCCAAACCTCCCCCTTCTGAACCTGTCAGGGTGACCTGATGGCACTATGATAGGGCAAACTGGGACGAATTTAGAAATTATCTTGCTGACATTCCATGGCAGTCTTTCTTCTCTAGCGATGTCAATTTTACCCAGTCCCACATTTGTGATTTAATACTAGCTGGTATGGATTTATTCATACCAAGTCAACAATTCACTAAAAGATCGAACTCTCCAAAAAATGGTTTGATAGCAACTGTGCCAGAGCAACAGCCCAAAAGCCTTCAGCATATAACTGTTACTTGAAATAAAAAACATCTGAATCACTCTCTCAGTTTAAAATTGCTAGAAACCATGCAAAAGCTGTAATAAATCTTGCTAAATCAAACTTTCTTCAAAATCAAGCATCAAAACTACTTAACAACCCTAATGACAATAGAATATTCTGGTCAACTCTCAATTCTTTCAATAATAACTTTAACAAGTCATCATCCATTCCCCCACTAAAATCTCCAGATGGCAACATTACTAATGACCCGCGAGGGAAAGCAGATATCTTTGCCAGTACATTTGCCAGAAATTCTACCTTAGAGGAAGCCAGCCAGAATGTTCCAGCACTAGAACTTGCCTCTCCCGACATTGTTCCACTTAAGATACAGACAAGGTATGTGAAATCCATCCTAGACAATTTACCTACCAAGAAAGCTCCAGGCCCAGATGGAATTCCACCAATTGTTTTGAAAAAGTGTTCCCCAGAATTTGCCTCTGTTCTTGCAAAATTATTCATACTATTCATACGTACTTCTTCATTCTCTAATTCGTGGAAAGAAGCCATTATCCACCCAATTCCAAAGAAAGGAAGTTCCTCTGACCCCTCTGATTACAGACCAATAGCTGTCACATCTTCTCTTGGTAAGGTTTTTGAAACTGTAATTAATAAGCACATAGTTAAACATCTTGAATCCAACAACTTAATCAGTGATAGACAATATGGTTTTCGCCAAGAAAGATCCACCATTGACATACTCAATCTCCTAACTCATACCATCCATCAATCAGTTGATCTACATGGTGAAACTCATGCAGTAGCCCTGGACATTTCTAAAGCTTTCGACAGAGTGTGGCACCGTTCCCTGTTGTCCAAACTCCCTTGCTATGGACTAAACTCTTTGTTCCTTTAATTTCCTCATATCTCAGCAATAGAAAAATAAGAGTAAAAGTAGATGATGAATATTCTACTTTCCACTCAGTTAACGCCGGCGTACCACAGGGATCAATTCTGACACCAACCCTGTTCCTCGTTCATATTAATGATCTCTTATCTGTCACCCACAACCCCATTCATTCATATGCAGATGACTCAACACTTCATAATTCATTCACACTCAGACATTCATTTGCAAAGTCCGATATCTCTAACTCTCACCTCAGTACAGCCATCTCTTTAAATCAAGACTTATCCACGATCAGTGAATGGGGACAAAACAACCTTGTCTCATTTAATGCTAGTAAAACTAAATATATACAATTTACTAATAGGCAGATATTGCCAGAATCGTATGTTACCTTCAGTGCTACAAATATTCCCATTTCCAAAAGTATTGAAATTCTCAGCGTCTCGCTTAACAATGCCCTCAGCTGGACCTCTCATGTCAGATCACTTGCTAAAACAGCCTCAAAGAAACTTGGATTATTGTACAGAGTCCGTAACCTTTTCACTGACGAGCAGTTAGTTATCATTTATAAGAGTCATGTGCCCTCTAAGCTTGAATACTGCTCACCCTTGTGGAATGGATGTGGAGAGGTTGCATTAAAACAAGTAGACAAAATTCAGAACAAGGCTGTTAGAATTATTGATAACCCTGCTATTACTAATAAACTACCTCTCCTACAAGTAAGAAAGAATGTTGCCTTCCTTGCGTTATTTTACAGATATTTCTACAGCAAATGCTCAGTCAAAGTTGCGTCCATGGTGCCACCTCTCCATGCCTTCCCTCGTGCTACACAGGCAGCTGGCAGCGCTCATGACTGGAATGTCACTCAGCCATACTGCAGAACTTTTGCCTATCAGAATTCTTTCATTCCCCGAACTGCATCTCTCTGGAACTCGCTTCCCCAGAGTTGTTTCCCTCCAGACTTCAACCTACTGCCGTTCAAGCCTAACTGTTACAGATATTTTATGAAGAGCGGACACCAGTAATCTGGTGCATGGATTTGTTTTTTTTTTATTCATTTGTTTTTCCTTCCTCTGTTCTGTTATTTAAGAAAAAAAAAAAAAAAAGGATAGTGAACAACCTACCGAAGATTGATAGACCAAAGTTACGAAGATTGGCACCGTGTCTGTGTGTGTGTGTTTTTAAGCAAGGAAAACGGAACCAAAGGCCGGAAGTCCACAAGATTTATGCCTCCAAGCAAAAACAAAAGCAAGATAACAGAGAGCCAAATTCAAGATCCGTTCATTTCGAAATGCTTGGACACACTGCGTTTGAAAGACTGGAGGTCATAGGCAGTAGGAAGTACAGACAGAGGGAGACAGTTCCAGAGCTGACTTGTTGCATACATGAAGGACTGGAAGTAACGTTTAAGGCTTGCATTAGAGAGTTCGATGGAAAAGAGATGAGGGTTTGTTGCTAGATGGGTGCTACACGCCCAGCATAGTTGTGGAGGGATCCAAGCAAACAGTTGAGAGATGCAGTGACCATTGAAGTAGCCAAAAAAATGAGATAAAGATGCAGCAGTGCGGCGTAGACATAGGTTGAAGAGAGCCAGTAAGAGGAGGAGAGTTAATAAGACGAAAAACCTTTGACTATACCTTGCTGAGATGAGCTGTATGTGGTGAGCCTCCCCACACACGGGAGTTGTACTCTACACAGGGGAGAATGAAAACTATGCATAAAGTCATCAACTGTGCAGGGGTAAAGAAGGCACGGAGTCGACTTTGCACACCTAATCTCTGGGAAGCAGATTTTCCAAGAGAAGTTATATAATCTTTCCAAGATAAAGCCCAAGAGAATGAAACCCTAAGTATGTTTAAAGATGATGCAGGATTGAGTGGGATATTATTGAAAATTCGAGGATAATTCTGTGGAAGATTCTGTTGGGTTGAAAAATGTAAGAACCGAATTTTTGATACATTAAAAACAACAACATTGTTTTTACCCCAATCAGAGATATGAACCTAGTCAGACATTATGTGTGCCACAGCCTCAAGCCCTGTTCATTGAAGTAACTGCTAAGATGGACTCTGCAAGAAGCGAATGGAAAGGTGCAAGGTGGAGTTATCAGCATGTGAATGGGGATAGGGTTAGATGTACAGCTTAGAAGGGCATTGATGAATAGAAGGAAGAGAGTTGGTTATAGGACACAGCCCTGGGGAACACCACTATTGACAGCTCTAGAAGAAGAAAAGTGGTCGTCTACACCAGCAGCTACAGAATGACCAGAAAGGAAGCTATAAATGAAGACACAGATGGAAGGACAGAAACAGTCTGTCCTCACCATTATCTTTTTACCAATTTGAGCAGAACTGGATGAGACTCTAGGTAGTAGTGGGCTGGATGAGTTGAGATGATGGCGGATGATAAGACATGCTGGGGAAGGCAAGTATTTGTTGTGGAGAATTTAGGATGGCTGGTGAGGTGTAAATCACATCTGAGACTGAAGGAAATGGGTGGAATGGGCAAAATGGTGAGGGTGAGATGGGTGGAACGGACTACAATGTTTTGGGCGTTCGGCCTCAACATCTACAGGTGGGGCAGGACGGAAGGAGAACTAGTGAAGGAAGACAAAGAATGGGCGGCGGGTGTTGCCGGTGGGAAAAGAAAATCGCAAAAGTTTGGTGTTGGCGGGGGTAGGGGGTGAAGGCTGGTAGACAATAAGTAGCACGGGGAGATTAAAATTAAGTAGGAGGGACGGGGATGGTGGTGGATGGTGCCCGGAAGAGGGGTAATGCACCCTGTGACGATGGATATTATAAGATAGTCGGAATGAGCGAGGCGATGGTTTACGTTGTTATGGAACAGCGAAAGATAATGTACACTTCAAGTGAGAATACTAAAAATCACTACTGTCCCGTAAAGTTCCAGGTTCAAAACAAAAGAGTTAGGTAAAATTACAAGTTAAAGTTTAATCCTCAAACTAACAACAAAACATTCAGGACTCATAAGGATAATGTAATGGCAAAAAACAGGTTAAATATATGGTTAACTGCAATAGCCTCTATTAACACGAAATTAGCATGAGTAAATTTATCTAAGTCAGCCCTGTTAAAATGAGATACCAGATAATACTCAGTGAATGCCAGATATATATTACAGATACAAAATATTATTAATGATGGCTGACAATAAGAACCTTACATAAATTACAATAACCTTACTAGGCCTAAAAATCAACCTTATGCTACACAGTACAAGAAAAAAATGCAACAACAATTATACTCAAATTACACACAGCTGCTAGATGGCTGGAGACTTCCTGAGCACTCACAATAATAACAACTGTACAGGGGAGGACAGAGATGTGAACAAAATGAGGAGCAGATCTAAGTGGCAATGATGCAGAGACTGATCTCATTATATAGGGGCCAGCAGAGCTTGATACAACTTGTAAGAAGGACGCGCAAATGAAGCCATAGGGGACAAACAGCTGACAATCCTGCTCTGAACAACAGAAAGGACGACTTACTCTACTATAACGGTAGAAGGGGGACTGAGGCAGAACACGCTCGTGATCAAACATGCAGCATACTGTGCGTTAAAATTACACAAAGGATGATGAAATCATAGGCTATGTAACACCTCCCCACAAAGAAAAAGAAATTTACAAAGGAAATTTCTTATTACTCTAAAACAATCTGTCTAAAGTCTAGATAAGCAATCTGCAATAACATTTTCTTTCCCCTTGACATGTTGTATGTCTAATGAATACTCCTGAAGAAGCAAACTCCATCTTGTCAATCTCTGATTTTTATCTTTAAACTTACTGAGGAATTTCAGTGGGTTATGATCGGTATAAGTGACTATGGGGTCAAAACCAGAACACAAATAAAATGAAAAATGCTGTAAACCCAAAATCAAGGCCAAAAGCTCTTTCTCAATAGTTGAGTAGTTCCTTTGAGGTGGAGTGAACTTCTTACTGTAATAAGATACAGGATGTTCAATACCCTGATCATCCTCTTGCAGCAAAACAGCCCCAGCTCCTGTATCATTTGCGTCAACAGCCATCTTAAAAGGCTTAGCAAAATTTGGAGTAGCGAGCACTGGCTGACTTAATAGGATAGCTTTAAGTTTGTTGAAAGAGGATTCACAGTTATCGGTCCAGACAAATTTAACTCCCTTTTTCAGTAGGTCTGTAAGTGGTGATACAAGAATAGAAAAGTTAAGAACAAATTTCCTGTAATAACCTACCATTCCCAAAAATCTTTGTAGCTCTTTCCTACTTTTAGGTCTGGGAAGATCACTTATAACCTGAACCTTAGCTCCTGGTGGTGCAACATGTCCGTCACCAATTACGTACCCAAGGTACTGAACTTTAGCTTGACCAAACTCACACTTTGATAAATTAGCTACAAGATTAGCCTGAACCAAACGCTCAAGAAATTTACTGACATGGCATAGGTGATCTTTCCAGTTGTCACTGAAGATTAATACATCACCAATATAAACAACACACCCTGCCAAACCCTCTGTTACAACATTCATGAGCTTCTGAAATGTGGCTGGTGCATTTTTCATACCACATGGCATTACAGAACATGCAAAAGTCTTTCCTAGTGTTACAAAACATGAGATCTCCCTAGCACGTTCAGTCATAGGTACTTGCCAGTATCCCTTTAACAAATCAAACTTACTTATGTACCTAGCCTTTCCGATCTTGTCTATGCAATCTTCCACACGAGGGAGAGGGTAAGTGTCTGTTTTGGTTATCTGATTAACACGTCTGTAGTCGATGCAAAGCCGCTGTGACCCACCTGGCTTAGGGACTAGAGTGACAGGAGAACTCCACTCGCTCTGACAGGGCTCAATCATCTTGTGGTCCAACAGGTAGCCGAGCTCCTTCTGGATGAGAGGAACTTTCACTGGGTTCACACGGTAAGGAGGCAGTTTAATTGGCTTTGCGTCTCCAACATCGACATCATGCATCAACACAGTGGTTCTTCCTGGAGTGGCACGGAACACTTGCGGGTACTCCTGCAGTAATGCCAAAAACTCCTGCCTTTCCTCGGGAGGTAGATGAGAAAGCTTAGTCTGGAGATCATTCATGATATCAGGATTCTTCCCTAAACTATCACTCAGGCTCATACTGCATGGGAGAGCTTCACTTGCAGACTCGGGTGGAACAGCTACAGTGCAGACTGGATTATTTTCGTCCCGCCTGTGATATAACTTTAGCATGTTGATGTGACATAGTTGCTTGTTCTTTCTACGATCTGGTGTGGCGATGACATAGTTGACATCACTGAGTTTCTTCTCCACGAAATAAGGACCACTAAACTTGGCTTGAAGAGGTTGCCCATGCACTGGTAGCAGAATCAAAACCTGATCTCCTGGCTGAAAGTGGCGTAAACTGGACTTCTTATCATACCAAATCTTCACCTTCTCCTGAGCAGCTCCTAAATTCTCTCTCGCCAGCTGTAAAGCAGTTGACAGCCGTTCTTTGAACTTCATCACATACTCCAGCAGGTTGACGTCATCTTCCTCCGACAGCCAGCATTCCTTGAGTAGCTTAAGGGGTCCTCTTACTTCATGGCCAAACAGTAGTTCAAAAGGTGAGAAGCCCAGTGATTCATTTGGAGATTCTCTTGCGGCAAACACAACGAATGGAAGACCTTTATCCCAGTCTTTCTGATGTTCCAAACAGTAATTCTTGAGCATCGATTTGAGTGTTTGATGATATCTCTCCAACGCTCCTTGGGTCTGGGGATGGTAAGCTGAAGACGTGATCTGGGTGATGCCCAACTCTTTCAGAGACTGCTTGAAAACGTCTGACATGAAATTACTTCCCCGGTCTGACTGTACCTCCTTGGGCAGACCAAACTTTGTGAAGAACCCTAGCATTTCCTTAACCACGTTCTTTGCTGAGATATTTCTAAATGGAATGGCTACAGGATAACAAGTACCCATATCAATCAGGGTCAACACATAAGAAAATCCTGAAGAAGTCTTAGGAAGAGGGCCCACAATATCCACCAACACACGGGTGAAAGGCGCCTCAAAAGGAGGAATGGGAACTAGAGGTGCAACCTTTTTGGTCTGATTACACTTCCCCACAACTTGACAGGTGTGACAAGACTTACAATACCATGAAACATCCCTGAAGATACCTGGCCAGTAGAAGTGTTTCAAAATGCGTGCCACAGTCTTCCTCACTCCAAGGTGTCCTGCCAAACTGGAATCATGAGCCACTCTAATGATATCCTGCCTACAAACACGAGGGATAACAACTTGATGTACAACCTCCCATTCACAGTCGGCTGATGCTGTTGGGGGTCTCCACTTCCTCATAAGTACTCCTGACTTTATATAATAACAAGTAGAAGCACCAGCTGACTCTTCCTCACTGCAAGCAGAGTTAGCTAGACCTTTCAACTCAGGGTCAGCAACCTGCAACTCAACCAACTCTTGATGAGACAAATTATCAACACTACGGGGTACTGCCTCATCTGGTGAGTGGTCCAAATTAGCAAGAAAAGTGTCAGCTAGGATAACATCATCATCATCCTTATCCTCTAAATCACCAGTAACTTTAAACTTAGCCCTAGTGACAGCACATGCAGGGAACACATCAGGGACATCACAATCCTGGGCCGCAGCCACTGGCTCACTAGACAACTGAGGAGCTGGACACACTTGACTTCCACCAATATCATTTCCAAGTAAGAAAGTTACACCTGACATTGGGAGTGTCTCAACCAACCCAACCATAACGGAACCATTAGCAAAACTAGACTCTAAATTCACTCTGCACAGAGGGACAGAGAAGTAATTATTCCCTACGCCTTGTAAGATTACAGTTTCATCAGAGGAATTAACATTAGAGCCTAGAACACTGGTCAGCATAAGGGATTGGCAAGCACCTGTATCACGATATATTTGAACTGATTTCCTGTCATTACTGTCCAGAGGACTGACAAAACCATCAGACAGGAAATTAGCACATGAACTCTTGAGAGTGTCACCCACGTTACTGCTCAAAAAGAGGAGCTTCATCATGAGAATTTAAGTTACCCCTCAAAGCAGGTTCAGTTAACTCGGTTAAAGAACCCTGGGAACTCTCAAGGGTGGACACTAGACCAATTGACTGAATATTTAAAGACTCCTTTTTGTTCACATCACGCTGTCTCCTGAAACATTTCTCCATAGTATGACCAAGCTTACTACAATATGTACATTTACTTTTCTGAAACCTAGAGGTGAAGCTGGTATTTACTTCCTGAGAAACATCATCTTTATTCTCTTTCCTGTTACCTGTACTCTGAGTAGAGGCAACGTACTTACTCTCAGCTTTCCCTTTTTCTTTAGAATATCTCTTGTGAGTGAGAACATATTCATCAGCTAAAACTGCAGCATCAGACAAATTATCTATTCTTTTCTCATCAAGATATAGGCTTACATCTTTATTAACACACCTTTTGAAGTCCTCCAGCAAAATCATCTGCTTAAATTTACCAAAATCAGAATCCACATTCTTAGAATTTAACCACTGCTCTAACAGATCTTCTTTGATTTTTGCATACACAACATGGGATTGCTTATCTTGCTTGTAAGTTGTCCTAAATTTTACTCTATAGGCTTCAGGAACAAGCTCATAGGCCTTAAGAATCAAGCTCTTAACTACATCATAATTATCAGATTGATCCTGAGGCAAAGATGCATAAGTTAATTGAGATTTATCGGTGAGAACAGTTTGAAGGAGTACTGGCCAATACTTTTTGGGCCAATTAAAACCTGTAGCTACCCACTCAAACAACTGAAAATACTTTGTTAAATCAGATTCATTAAAAGGAGGGACAAGTTTAACATTTTTAGCCACATCAAAATCATCAGAGCTAGATGATCCAGTTCCACCTTGTTTCATGCGATACTCATGGTCTGCCTGAATCCTAGCTAGTTCAATTTGTGCCTGAGCCCGTATCTGTGCCTCCTGAATCCGAGCCTGAGATTCAGCCTCCTTAACACGAGCCTCCTGCAGGGCTAGCTGTAACTTAGCTATTTCAATCTGCGTTTGCTCATTTGGAGGAGTTACATTAAACAAGCTCTTATTAATCATGCCAACAATTTGATCTTTAGAATAATGAGAGTGAACTGCAATTCCCAATTGTTGAGCAACAAGCTTAAGTTCATTCTTTGTTCTGTTTTCTACATCACACACTGTTTGCACATTTGACAAAAAATCTTTGGCTTCATCAAGCGTAGTAATAGTAGACATCATGAATAAATCACAGTCACAAAATATCAAGCAATATCCTTATGATAATATCCTGAATATCCTGATAAGAGGTCGCCAAATTTATGTTACCGAACAGCGAAAGATAATGTACACTTCAAATGAGAATACTAAAAATCACTACTGTCCCGTAAAGTTCCAGGTTCAAAACAAAAGAGTTAGGTAAAATTACAAGTTAAAGTTTAATCCTCAAACTAACAACAAAACATTCAGGACTCATAAGGATAATGTAATGGCAAAAAACAGGTTAAATATATGGTTAACTGCAATAGCCTCTATTAACACGAAAGTAGCATGAGTAAATTTATCTAAGTCAGCCCTGTTAAAATGAGATACCAGATAATACTCAGTGAATGCCAGATATATTATTACAGATACAAAATATTATTAATGATGGCTGACAATAAGAACCTTACATAAATTACAATAACCTTACTAGGACTAAAAATCAACCTTATGCTACGCAGTACAAGAAAAAAATGCAACAACAGTTATACTCAAATTACACACAGCTGCTAGAAGGCTGGAGACTTCCTGAGCACTCACAATAATAACAACTGTACAGGGGAGGACAGAGATGTGAACAAAATGAGGAGCAGATCTAAGTGGCAATGATGCAGAGACTGATCTCATTATATAGGGGCCAGCAGAGCTTGATACAACTTGTAAGAAGGACGCGCAAATGAAGCCATAGGGGACAAAGAGTTGACAATCCTGCTCTGAACAACAGAAAGGACGACTTACTCTACTATAACTGTAGAAGGGGGACTGAGGCAGAACACGCTCGTGATCAAACATGCAGCATACTGTGCCTTAAAATTACACAAAGGATGATGAAATCATAGGCTATGTAACAACGTACATTTTTGTTTGCTTGTTTGTTTTTCTTTTTAGGTGTCCGACTTTGAGAACTGAGTAAGGAAACCGTTCCCTGAAGTCCAGCACTCCTACATGCTAGACACCTCCACATGTCACCGTTTTGGCGTTAACACCCACCGTCCATATTGCATAAATGTGTCTCATGCAGGGTTGGTGTAATGGTATTAGCAGGGATGGTTTTACATTTTGGCGAGTCTTTGGGAGATAAGTAAAGTCTTCTTTAAGGAAATTCAAGTTCTTTATAATGTTCCCCGGGCCCCAGCCGTGATTCGAACCCGTGTCCACCGAGACAGGACACCTCCTCTCTTCCGACTCTGCCATCTCCTCCGAGAATGAGGCGGGGAAAGTAAACATCACCAAGAACAAGAAGAACGTAAGCCCACATAGCTTTCTTATATCTAGTGTCTAATGACTCAAGTGAAAGTAAAACTGTTCTCAAACGGTTAGTGAAGTATTGCTGTCAGTTTAACAAATCTTTCCTACGGTAAATAAAATGGTCTTGAAATCTCAAGTACAGAATAATTGAAAGAGATCATCAAATTATAGAGTTAATCAAGTATTTCTTTATTTTTTCTGATTCCTCACACGGAGGAGACTTTCTTGTGAATAAAATGACACTGAAATACCAAGAAGAGAATAAAAGGAACGCATAATGGCACTGAATGTGTTAATGAAGTAATCTTGTCCTTGGTATGAAGGGACTCTCCTTAGCTGATTAACAGAGCCTGGCGGTAATAAGAGAATACAGGCAAATACATCACCGAATTTTTAAGAAGCTAATGAAGCATCCCTAGCATTGCCCTGTCTTCTCCAGCCAACACGGACTTTTAAATTTGATATTAATGCGTCCATACAGTAAAAAGACAAATGAAGTGTTCTTATCAGCACTCCTCTCTCTCACATGCAATCCAGACCTTTTAATGTTTTATAGTCGAGTTAATTCACAGTGGTGAAGTGGTTACCCTGCTGCCTTCCGGCTCATTGTGCTGGCAAAGTTTTTGTACCGTCAGGTAAAAGTATACTCTCTCTCTCTCTCTCTCTCTCTCTCTCTCTCTCTCTCATCTGAAATACTTCCTGTTCCTTTCTCTTCTATATCCCATTCATTGCTTTGTATCCTCTTCTTTTATTTTCCTCTATTTATTTTGTTTCCTCACGTACATTTCCCTCAATATAGTTGTCGTTCTTTAGCATTTCCTTCTACTTTCATTCCTGTTTTTCCCAAGCACATGTCTATTGTATTTTTGTTTCCATCAGAAGCTTTTATTCAGCTTCGGGGAATCCACTGGTAACTGGAAAGGTTGCTGTAAACTTGCAGGCTACTGAACGCCAGGAGTACAAGAAGTTTTTTTTTTTTTTTTTTTTCACTGTCTACCCCTTCATGGAGTCTTTGGTCTTTCATCGACCCCTATGTATTTGCTAACATAATATAATGGTGTTAACTATAATAATAATAATAATAATAATAATAATAATAATAATAACAGTAGTAGTAGTAGTAGTTGTTGTTGTAGTAGTAGTAGTTGTACTAGTAGTAGTAGTAGTACTAGTAGTAGTAGCAATAATAATAATAATAATAATAATAATATTATTATTATTATTAATAATAATAATAATAATAGTAAATGGTAATACAATTTTGTGAAGATTCTTCCTGTACATTCAGAGAAAAAACGGGAACTGTATACCCAGTCATGTGATGTGTATGCTGATTTCGTTGGAAATAATGTGCTCACTTTCATTTATTTCTGATCGTTTATATTTATGAAAGCATGTTGACCCCTCCCAGAGAATCGCTAGGAGAGTCACTCTTCCCAAATATTGCATTATGGGTGAGGGTTCATTGTACACATACTAATATATTAAAGCCATAACTGCCCTTCTTTTACTGTTTCTGAGATTTTTTTATTTGGCGAGGGGTTTGACCCTCTTAAAAATTATAGATGGTAAATTGTGTGTCGTGGACAACCTTCCTAGTAGCCAGACGAACTCTACTGCGAAGTTTCAATGAAAGCCATCAAATGGCCTAGGAGCTACAGCGCTCGTGTGCACGCCTACATATGCTCCCACGCTCACACACACACACAATATACTGCTGCTGCTGCTACTACTACTACTACTACTACTACTACTACTGCTGGTAATAATAATAATAATAATAATAATAATAATAATAATAATAGTAATAGTAATAATAATAAGATGAAGAAGACGAAGAAGAAGAAGAAGAAATGGTATAAGAAATATGAATCCCATTTTAAAGGCAAGAATGGGCACTCACAAACGTCTACCTGTAGTATCCTTGCCATGCATTTGTCTTAAGACAATGTTTCACCCCGACCTGCACCCTTGGCCCTTGACTGACCTTTCTCAAAATTTAATTAATTCATCGTTACCTGACCCTAAGGTCATCCTACAAGCTTAGTTCAATCGGATCAAGCGTTTAGGTTGACTTTACCACGTGACCTTGACTTTTGACCTATTGTTTGGAAAGTAAAATCAATTCATCCTTGGCTAATCCTAAGCCCTTCCACCTGGCTTGGTACACACACACACACACACACACACACACACACACACACACACACACACACACACACACACTCTATTTGAGATAAAACAGTGAAAATCGGACCTTTCCCTGTGACCTTCACTGCTGACCGATTGACCTCAGTACAGAATCGCTTCATCGTATCAACACTGAGATAACCTTAACTTTGGCGTATGACCGATTACCTTTCTCAGACAAAGAATTTATCACCTCTTGCTCTGATGGTCCAAAGCCATCATGAAATTTCTTCCACCAGCTTTCCGTTATGTTACAAACGGATAGAAGGTAAGTCAAACATACAGGGCAGCCGAGTCAGCAGACATGTGATCTGCTGTCCTAATGGGCTTGAGTTCGATTCCCGAGCAGGAATAATATCCACCGACATGGCGTAAACCATCTCGTGAATACCAGTACACCAGTTATGTATTCAATACGGACAGTGGGTGCTAGTGCTGAAGTGGTGACATGTGGAGGTCTGTCGGATGTACTAAGACTGTTGGGCCTCAGGGAGAGGGCCGTTAAGCCCACGCCAAGATTTGGGAGCATGAAAATAATAAAAACCCTCTTATTGGCTGCTTTTTGCGAAGGGGTGTAATAAATCAATGTTACCTTGTTACTGAAATAATTGACTATTCTTTGGCAGGATGCGCCTGAGAAGCAATGGTGAGTTTCCGTTGCAAGTCACCACGCTGTTTCAGTTTTGCTCTGTACCTTTACTGTAAACACCTCGTTCACTGATCAGTTTGTCGACCCCTTTTGACTTCCCACGTGTTCTTTAATACCTAGCATTTTTCTGCTCCCCAGGCGTCCTTCAAACCCCCACACATTTTTCTACCCCTCATACATTTTTCAATCCCTGGGGCGTTTTTTTTATACTATTATTATTATTATTATTCCCTATGCGTTTTTCCACCTTCCAGGCGTTTTTTAACCCCCTAGGCATTTCTCAAACTCCCAGGTATTTTTCAACCCCTTAACCATTTCTTTTACCCATTGACCCCTGGAGGTAGATACCAACTACTTTAAATTTCAGATTTGAATCGTAAGTAAATAGAAAGAATTATTTATAAACGTACTGTATGTCTTTGGACTAAAATGGTTAATCCATTCAGGACGATGACATCTTCTTCAGTTATATTACTGTACTTCCAAATGTCTTTATTCAGTTCAGGGAAAATTACTCAAATTAAGAAAATCAGGTGTAGCCTTCAGTCACCCATTTACAAACGGAAAACCTTTGGCAAAACATCACCATCAGGTAATAATTTGAATGAAATGGAGAGCATCGTCATCAGCCTGATGGAGTCAACATTTATTCAGTGTTTCTCCGTTAGATGCCTGATGCTCTGATGGGCTAAGACCGCAAGTTTGGGGGAAAATTTCTTTTCTAGCATACGTTTGAAATCCACGAGGCAGCTATAAACTTTCCGTAATATAATGGCAACTTGAGGGTATACCAGCCAAATCTACGTAACTCTTTTGTAAACTACGGTTACCTAGCCTCCAGCTCCCTCACCTCGTGGGGGATAGACGGTACTGGCCTTTTCCAATTTTTTTTTATTTTACTGCTTTGTTCATGTGCATAAGTTTTTTGCAATGTAAACTTATAGATGTTATAATTACCTCCAAACAGCGTATTCATGGGGAGGACATAATCAGCTTGGAGTGATAGAATTACAAACAGATACACAGTTTCTTTTACCAAAGATTAAACTGAATATTTCTCTCTACGAAAAATATACTAGAGAAGAGGAACAACACAGAGCAAAGATGACTTTTTTTTGGCTAAAAACATCAGAACGACACATTCGACCATACGAAAGTCTTACAGAACCAAACATACATACTGAACTATATGCAATACATTCTTTATATAAAAAAACTAAAACTGTATATTCAGCACGATAAGATGCAGATACATGTAGAATTGAATTTAAAAAATGAGGCTTCCTTTATCATATTCAGACAAACCTTCATAGTCTGCTCTGCGAATATCATACTGTAATATGTTCCGGTAACCGACATTTCATAGAAAAGTAGATTTACCGTTGTCTTAACCCATTGAAAATCGTGACATTCCTTATATAAATTCTTGTTTGCACTAGAAGAATGTATGTAGCATAGATACTTCACAGCGAGAGGTCCATGTTTGGCTAGATAATGATTACTTGTTGATAACACGAATAAAATAAACAAAGGTGACGTCGTACTGACGGCGTTAAGCACACATGAACTGTAGCTGAATGCTCGAACCTACGGAAGGTATGTGGAAAAGAGAAACATTGTTGACTTTTTTCACGATTATCTCAAACAGACAAAGCTACATATTTAATTTTATGAACTATAAATAAATCCCAACTGTCCTACTTAGTCATTAAAAAATATATATTGCAAAACAATCTGACATGCATGTTTTGCTCCCTTTGTGCAACACACCTGCCGACACACCAGCTATTCATTTAAAAACTGACCATTATTTTTTTGGACACATTTTTTTTTCCTGTTGTTGTTGTTGGCTTCAGAAATGCAATGACACCTCTCCCTGCCTACCCTTTCACCCTGATGTAATTTATATAGTGTTCTTACTACTTCCAGAAGATTTATGTATGGGCTCTGGTATTCAGGGTGTTAACAACTGCTATATCTAGCACATCCAGGTAGAAAAGTTACCTATAGGACGATAAAGAGTCTTGTAGTGGCAGGAATAAAATACATAGCTCTATGTGGCTGAAGGCGTAATATTCACATGTGTGTTACCAATGCAAACTGTGATAATAACGAACAAAAAAGCAGAATGTTACGGTATGCACGATAAATTGCTAAGGAATAATTGCTACAAAGTCCCCTGTGCCAACGACAGTACGTTCAGCCCTTTCAGTCAAACTATTTATGGACGAGTTTCATAATCGGCCATACCGGAGCTCCCAGGAGGCTGAAAGTTGGGGTAACTCAGCACGGGGAAGAACATAGGCATCATAGCGTTGGCCTCCGAGGCAGTTTTGAGGCCACCAATCGTAACTGAGACAATAAAGCTGGCTATCATTGTTGATGTATTTTGAGCACCAAAACAACGCATGCCAACAACTTGGTGTATTACAAACAGTCAGAACAGCTTGCCACGACAAGCCTGTGTTTTGAGCACCAAGGTGCTCCAAAAGTGCACCAAGCAACAGCTTGCCATCACACACAAATTTCTCCGATTGGTGGCTAATGTCTCGGCCAATTGGATTTCCCTAAAATCGAACCCTGGAAGACGCCTCATCGGCGGGTATGGAAGTCTTCCTGGCTGCCATAGACAACTTTATTGTGTGTTGTGTGCCTGTCTGTGAAAATCGCTACTTTAATGGTCACTGCTCCTCTGAACTGTCTGCTTGCATTCCTCCACCTCTACGACGGGCGCGTAGCACCCGTCTGGCAGCAAACTCTCATCCCTTTTCTGTCCAACTCTCTAATGCAAGAGTTAACCGTTACTCCCAGTCTTTCATTTATGCAACAGGTCAGCTCTGGAACTGTCTCCCTCTGTCTGCATTTCCTGCTGCCTATGATCTCCAGTCTTTCAAACGCAGTGTGTCCAGGCATCTCAAAATGATCGGATCTTGAATTTGGCTCTCTATTGTATTTTGTTTTTCTCTTGGAGGGAACTGTAAAACTGCGGGCTCACGGCCTTTGGTTCCTTCTTCCTCGCATTAAAAAAAAAAAAAAAAACATGGCTAACTAAGTGACAATCAGCCTGGGCCGAAGGCACAGCCCTGTCGGAGGGCCTAGCCAATTAGACCCGCTTCACGGGCCTAAACGGCTAGTACTGCCTATTTTCCACCTGCTGTATGAAAAATAGGGCGTCTCAAAAGATCTTAGTAACTATCGACCCATTAGCTTATTTTCAGTTATTTACAAACTCTTCACTGAAGTCCTTACGAACAGAATAACAACTAATTTGGAAGAAAACAAACCTCATGAACAGGAGGGATTTCGAAGCGGGTATTCGGCTACTGATCATCTATACACAGTGAACGAGCCTATTGAGAAAACTTCAGGATGTAACAAACCACTGTGATCAGTTTTGTTAATTACGAAACGGCTTTCGACTCAGTAGAGCTAATAGCAATTATAAATTCCTTGCGAGGACAAGGAGTAAACGAGAACATTGTAAAGCTGCTCGAAAAATATATAAAGAGGGAACTGCTACGGTTAATTTACATAATAACTCGGGAAAAAATTAAGGCTGAGAAGGGTGTGCGTCAGGGAGATACAGTTTCACCATACTTATTTACAGTATACCTAGTAAGCATTTTCAGTAAGCTGACTGGAAAAACCAAAGAGTAAACATAGATGGAGAAAAGCTAAATTATTTAAAATTTGCAGACGACATTGTCCTGATTTTAGAAACAGCAGAGACATTGCAAGAAATGTTAAATGACTTGAACAGAGGAGGTCTCAAAGTAGGACTAAAGATGAACCGGAGTAAAACTAAACTAATGGTTAATCCAAAATACTCCAAAGAGCGTCATCCGGATATGTGAAGAAATTCTTGACGAAGTTGAGGAGTACTATTACTTGGGGCAAGTGCAAAAATTAAAGAAAGACCATGATAGCGAAATAAAAAGACTCATCACAGCTGGATGGAAAGCTATCGGTAAACATTGAGACATCAGGAAAAGTAGCTTGCCAATATGTATGAAACTACCTATCTATCTATTGCCAGACGCCTCAATCCCGTTTGGGGTGGCCACAAACAAATCGCCTCCAAGACGCCCTGTCCCCCGCCATTTCACTGCCCTGCTCCCAACTCACTCCCCCCCTCTCTCATATACCTCTCCACCCCATCCCTCCATCTCATCCTCGGCCTCCCCCTCCCTCTTCCCCCCTCCACCTCACTCACATACACTCTCTTCGTCAGTCTTTCACCCTCACATCCTCTCCACATGGCCAAACCACCTCAGTGTGTTCCTCATAACGCTTTCTATCACATCCACATCAACACCACAACGCAATTTTATATCCTCATTCGTCAACTTGTCTCCCGACGTGACTCCACAGGCTCCTCTTAAATAACTCATTTCCACTGCTCTCACTCTTGACTTGTGTCCTTCCAACAATGTCCAAGTTCACTTCCGTACGTTAGAGTTGATATCACAATACTGTCATGTAGTAACTTTTTCACTTCCATGCTCACTTCCCTGTTTCTTATCACTGCTTTCAAAGAACCAGCAACCTTTCTTCCCTGCTGTACCTTTTCAAGCACTTCACCCTCCAAACCTCCATCCTTACTCATCACACTACCCAAGTACTTAAACGTACTCACATTTTCCAATTCCTCACCATCCAACCTCGCTGTACATTCACTAACTTCACCTCTCTCAAAGACCATCACTTTACTCTTCCCTACATTCACCTTTAGATTCCGTTTCTTACACACTCTCTCAAACTCATCCACCAAGCCTTGCAGCTCCCCTTCGTCTTCACTCAACAACACAGTATCATCTGCAAACAACAGTACAGGTAGTTTCCAAACACTATCCTCTCTCACCAGGGCCACTCCAACATCCACTACCCTACCTTGTACCTCTTTTATTACCCCATCCATGTACAGATTGAACAACCATGGAGACATGACACATCCCTGTTTCAACCCAACTTTCAAAGAGAAAATTCACTTAGTTCACCATCCACACGCACTGCAGCCTTCGCACCATCGTACATACTCTTCACAGCATTCAACAACTTCCCATCTACTCCATATATTCTTAACACTTTCCAAAATCCTTGTCTATCCACCCTGTCATATGCTTTCTCCAAATCCATGAAAGCCGCATACAACTTCTTTCCCTTCTCTAGAAACTTTTCCACTAAAGATCTAAGAATGAATATCTGATCTACACAACCTCTTCCCTTCCTAAAGCCTCCCTGTTCTTCTCAAACTAATTTCTCTGTTGTTTCTCTAACTCTGTCTACAAGTATCCTACCATACACTTTTCCTATTATACTAAAAAGACAAATGCCCCTATGATTACCACACACTTCTTTTTCCCCTTGTCCTTTGTACAAGGGAATAATTATACCTGACTTCCAATCCTCCGGGACTCTACCTTCCTCCCAGGCCAATCTGCACATCTTCAACATCCATTCTACTACTATCTCTCCCCCATGCTTCAGCTTTTCACCACACACTCCATCAATTCCTGGGGCTTTCCCCGATTTAACTTTCTTCATTGGTTCCACAACTTCTATCCTACTGATTTCTTCCTGTCTTCTCACCTCCCTCCTTCTCCCAGCCATTCCCCAGGCCACTTATACTCGCATTACTTCCATCCTCTACGTTCAACAATTCCTTAAAGTGTTCTCTCCATCTGCTCATTTTTTCTCCCTTCTCCACTAGTAATCTACCATTTTTATCTTTCACTCCCCTGCTAACTTCACTTCCACCCTGTCTTACTCTTTTCACCTCTCTCCAGAACATTTTCTTACAGTCCCTCCACTTTACACTCAAATTCCTTCCAAATTCCTCATCCACTCTCTTCTTACTCTCTCTTACTAATCTTTTCACCTCTCTCTTTCTTTCCACATATAACTCTCTCTTCCGCCTGTCAACTTCTTCCACGCCCCTATTTCTCATCCATTCATTGTATGCTTTCTTCTTTTGTGCCACAGCCTGTCTCACCTCTTCAGTCCACCACTCTGTTCCTTGCACCCTCCTCCGTCTTCTCTTC
Source organism: Coenobita brevimanus (assembly GCF_032717465.1). NCBI lineage: Eukaryota > Metazoa > Arthropoda > Malacostraca > Decapoda > Coenobitidae > Coenobita > Coenobita brevimanus. The sequence continues at coordinate 14,980,239 of NC_137041.1, forward strand.
CTTCCACACACCACATCACATGCTGCACATATCTCTTCTGTAAATATCTTACACACACCTTCCACGTCTCCCATCTGCTCCAATTCACATTTGCCCAATCGTTCCTCCACTTCTCTCTTATACTCTGCCTTTTTCTCATCCTCTTGTAACCTTCCCACTCTCCTTGCAACTACTCCTTCCTCTCGTCTTTCCCTTCTTCTATTCCTCCATCTTACTTGCATTCTAATTCTGGCCATCACCAAGTAGTGGTCAGAAAGTCCAATCCCCCAACCTCTATAAGCTCTTGCATCCATTACACATCTTCGCATCCTTTCATCCACACACATATAATCAATCATTGCCTTCCTTTCATTCAGTTCACCACCCACCCTTCTCATCACTCTCCATGTATACCTGTGGATCATTTTATGCCTGAAGAGGGTATTGGCTATCACCAACCCCCTCCCAGCACAAATGTCCACTAACGCACTACCATTCTCATCTATCTCAGCAGGCACACCCCACTCACCAACTATTCCACCCACCTTCACATTCCCAACTTTACCATTCATATCACCAATCAAAAATACTCTCTCATTCCTTCCAAACTTTTCCATGCACACTTCTACATTTGTCCAGAACTCTTCTCTCACTCTTCTAGCACGATTTTGCGTTGGTGCATACACACACACAATCGCCCACATTTGTATTCCAACTTTCAACTTTACCCACACAATCCTTGACCCAGCTGATCCATACTGTCTTATGCTCCTCTTCCATCTTTTACTCACAACTATACATACTCCTTCCTTTGCCCTGTCATTCTCACCTACTCCTGCACATATAACCCATCCATACTCCCATTCTCTCACACTTTCTCCTCTCCATTTTGTTTCAGTTATTCCACATACATCCACTTTCGCACCCTCAAGCACCTGGACAATCTCTCTCTCTTTCACCTCATCATTCGCTCCCCTTACGTTCCAAGTTCCAATTACCATGTCCTTTGTCCGGTCCTTGGTCGTCATCATTGGTCAGTCCTTGTCCGAGGCTTATTGTTTGTTTTTTTTAGTTAGTTGTTTTCCGGGGAGGGGCACTAACCCTCCGCCAACCGTTTTATTCGCCTTTTAAGACAAGCAGGGATACTGGGGGAGTGTTCTTGAAAAAAAACCCTACCCCCACTGGGTATGAAACGAAAAGTATATAACGAATGTATAATTCCATCTGTGATGTACGGTTAGAAAACCTGGAAACTGACAAAATCGATGGAAAATCAACTAATCCGCTCTCAAAGGGCACTGGAAAGGTCAATGTTGGGGATATCTTTAAGAGACCGGAAAACATCAACTTGGGCGAGAGAGCAGACTAAAATCAAAGACGTTAGAGAAGTAATAAAAGAACAGAAATGGAGGTGAGCAGGTCATGCAGCAAGAATAAGGGATAACCGATGGAGCAAGAGGCAGACTGACTGGACTCCAAGGGAGTGTAAGCGTAACAGGAAAAGGCCAGGCAGAAGGTTGAAGGATGAGATAGAGATGTTTGCAGGGAAATTATGGCAGAGATCGGCTCAGTCAAGGAATTCGTGGGGAAGGATGGGGGAGGTCTTTGTTCATAAGTGGACTTGCAATGGCTGACGATGATAATGATGATTTAAAAATATTAAGGGAAATTAATTTTTACCAAGAACATCTCCCGTAATGCACTGCCCATCCCTCTCCAACCATCCCATCCTTCTTCTACGCCACCTTCATATAAAATTATTAAGAGAAATCTATTCTTCCATCTACGTCCATCATTACATAAATCAGTCTTCACAAGGTGCAAGCGTCCTGCCCTGCTCCATCACCCGTCACCTGTTAACACATTCCAGTGACTCCTTCTGTTCAAGCTCACCGATTTCTTCCTCCCTCATCACTGACGTGCACACTGCAGGATAGCTTACAGTACTCGTCTCCACAACATATATTTTTAATGTCATTTCGCACTGCTTACTCTCAGTCCGGACCATCCTGACCCCTCCTCTGCACCCACGCCACCCATCTGTCATAAAAACTACAGCAGCTGCTACACGCCGACCTGCTTGGCCCAGTTGTCACAGGTTATACATTACCCATTATAGCCTCCAAACCGCCAGCATCCCTGCCCAGTACACCACCACCCCTGCCCAGTACACCACCACCCCTGCCCAGTACACCACCACCCCTGCCCAGTACACCACCACCCCTGCCCAGTACACCAGCATCCTCGCCTTGTAAACCAGGTCATCTTCACTCACCTCACGAAGGATTGCACCCAGACTCTTGAGATGTTACACTGACTATCTCATACACCAGTCCTCATTTTTTTTTTCTGACGCTTTCATGCCCATGAATTACGTCAATTTTGACTGATTAAAGGGAATCCTGATTTACCTAGTGTGATCAGAAAACTGAGAGAGAGAGAGAGAGAGAGAGAGAGAGAGAGAGAGAGAGAGAGAGAGAGAGTAATGCAAGAAAAGAGAAAAAGAGGGAAACGTTATTGAATGGTATGTATGAACTTCTTCACTACGAGGATGGCGCTTGTTTAGTTTGTTCTTGTACTCCTACACGTTCATACAAAGGTTAGAAGATGCGCATTGTCCTAAACGGGTAGCGATAGGTTATATCAAGCTCGTACAATTTGGAAAGTTTGTCCAGAGCTGAATAAAACTGTACAAGCCGTTCCCAATTACTCACAGTGTCCAGTCTCTGACAGGTTGTTGGAGTTGTTACAGCCATGAACTGCCATCAGGGGTATAGGCAGGTCATGTACCCGTAATGTCCTGAACTGTTGTAGTCTGGACTAAACACTCTGCACATTTAAGCGGGCAATATGGAACAGATTGTTACTTTTCAGTTTATTTACTTATACATTTCAATGAAAATGAAGAAGTAAAACAACAAGACGACCCAGGGAGGAGAGAGTTGAAACAGCACGATGTATAAGTAACTATATAATGGATACCTATAAACCTGAGACATATAATACTCCCTCATAGATATCGAACCTGCTACTGCCAGATTTTTCCCGTGATATTAATTTTATACCAGCCACCGCGGAGCGCGAGAAGGTATTGTGTTTTCATCGGTGCATGTTTGTGTGTGTGTGTGTGTGTGTGTGTGAGAGAGAGAGAGAGAGAGAGAGAGAGAGAGAGAGAGAGAGAAGTAACCAGTACAGTTACTTTCCCCCAGTGTTAACCAAACTTGTTGAACGGATTGAGGGTCAGCCATGGAGAGTTCCTATTGTTTTTAGAATGATAAATCAGAGGTTTAGGTGATACGACTAGGTCAAAATTTGTCATAATAATATGAACTTTAACGGTTTTTATCTGATTTAATCGAACTTGGTGGAAAGCTGCAAAATGAAGCAAAAATAAAATGACTCGATTATGAGAAAAGTCAGCTGGGGTAAATTTCAAATGTTGAAATCAAACTTAGTCCTGTGTGTCAGGATTATCTGGTATTCTGGTTGCCTGTTTTACCAGTTGACTGAGATTAAACGATTCTGCAAACAGCTCGCATTAGAGACCAGTATCGTTATCTCTTGCAGAATGCAATAAGCAGTCAACATTATGGAAGTAAAATCATCCAACACAGTAATTTCAGTGGAACAGATGAGGTTAAGGTTTGTCAACTATGCTGATATGGAGTAAAAAGCGTTGGATTCTCTGAGCCATTGGGGAAGCTATAAACTATAAAGATATATTGGTTATATTAAGATAATTTGGTTTTTACAATGAGTATTCAAAACTGATAGAAATGAAGGTCATGACAGCGTCAATTACATATTGAGATTTAGCAGTGCACTTAAAAGAACTATAACACCAAGATGAAACCTCTTTTGCAGCTGTTGCACATAAATGACCAGTGTTTGCGCGCAGGTTAATAATCGTCTCGCACGTAATAAAGAAAGAAAAAGTAGCTCTTCTAGACAGCTGTGAACTCGACGAGTGTGACAAGAATAGGCCTAATTCGGGAATCTTTGGTAATTTTTTTTCCATTTCCAGTTACAGCCTACTGTTCGAGAAAGAAATAGTACAGGTAACAAAAGATCAAAACAACTTATCTGAAATACGTAAAACAGTAAGCACCAATTACTTTATACATTCTTCAAGATACTCAAACAGAAACAATATACGAAGACAAATTATCAGGATTTAAAACAAAAACATAAATAATGGATAATTCCACACAGGAATGTACCGTAGGACAACACCGCAAAACAAGTACCGGTAAAGAAATAAAATTCATAGAATGCAAGACCAGGAAGCCGGAAAGGTAAAAGCAATATACGTGAAATGCGAGACGGTGGAGTGGGAGACGAGAAAATGGGGTCCAGGTAGGGAAGGAAACTGGGATAGCAGTGATAACTCGGGAAGAGAGAGAGAGAGAGAGAGAGAGAGAGAGAGAGAGAGAGAGAGAGAGAGAGAGAGAGACAGACAGACAGACAGACAGACAGACAGCAAAACTTATAGAATGTTGGGACTCGAAATTTATGGCACAAGCTAGCAAATCAATCAATAAAAAAAAAAAAGTGAAAACTATGAGACCTTAAGAAGACACTTTATATTCTGTAATTACCATCAGTTTCACTTTAAGTGCACAAAAGTAACTGCAAAAATTCTAAATTCCTGAAATACATCCAGCATATATACAGCTAAAGCACAGTGATGCCTTTCATAATCTGAATAAAGTAGTTCCGTACTAGCCTTAACAATATACAGTATACAAAACTTCTCCGGGCTGAATGGGTTCATGTGAAAATATCGTACACTATACAGTATACTGCCTTAGCACAACACAACCTCTCGACCCAACCTCGTTACACCACAGTACAACATTCCATTCACTACCTAGCCATACTACCACACATCACACACTGCCTCACCACACACTACATCGCAACACAACACCTCCCAACACATTACCTTACTAACCTCGCTACATACTACATCACAACATTTATTATATCACAAAATTTACGTTACTGTCTGTCCTCCGATTAGTGAATGCCCATGTATTTACTCATTTTGACGAGTAAATCACAGTTGACATGAAGATGAAATGTGTTCGTCTATATACCAGAATTTCGTGCGTGTAATATATATATATATATATATATATATATATATATATATATATATATATATATATATATATATATATATATATATATACAGTATATAATGTTTCTTCTCTTTCAGTGATGTCTTTGTGACAGACATGTTTTCACATCTAGTTCTCATTTTTTTTTTTTGTCCTTTGCCTTCAAAGTTACAGTCATCTTCCATCTTTTAAAATCACTATCATACCATGTTATTCTACATTTCCTTTCTACCCTCCTTTTTCCTCCACAAATTCCCCCGATTGTTACCCGCATTATGCAGCATCATATATCTTACTGCATTTCCTAACAAAAATATAGAAAATGAAAAACCAGAACAACACAATCTTACCTTTACTGCTGCTATGTTTATCTGATACCAGGTTATGAATGATTTTATATATGTCTATCGAAAGCTCCAGGATCAGACGTTTTCCCGTGAACACGGCCTGCATTTATCGATATTACATCGAGGTCCTTATTGTACTGATGGGTATACAAAGACATGGAAAGAGCAGCGGGAACCAGCCTGCAATGTACAGTCTAACCAGCGCGGGAGTCAAGCATGGGCTCTTGCAACTGTGTGTCTAGCGGGCCAGACAATGAACTGCTGCCATCTCTAACTATCGTCTATATTCTAGCCACAGATGTACAGCAGTACAAGGGACTACTTCTCCCCAAGTCTGCATGAATTCTCTCTTATAATCTTTTGCTGTCTATATCCATTACATGCAGTTATAAATAGGAGGATATTAAAGTATTATTGCTCTCATTTAATTCATCATCATCATCATCCGGACATTCTTTCCCACCCTAGGGCAGGATGAGGAGTAGCAGTGTCCAGACAGCCCAAATTTGCCCAATCCAGTGGGCCACACTTCCATTCGCTCACCATTCAAGCCCCCGAAATCCTGACTCTATCTGATAGACAAAAACATTCACCACATTCTGTTGCTTCACATAAAAGCATCCGATAGAGTCAATCCGGACACTGTCGCGTTAAAAAAATGGTGCCAAATCCCTGATCATGCGCATCTCCTCACAATATTCATCCAGCCAGCTCGATCTCTTGTCAGTTCCCTTGCCTCACCGACTTCCAAACCTCTCTTCCTCACACATCCACCATATCCCTCCACCTTTTCCTTGGCCAACCTCGCCTCCTCCCTCCTTTAAATACGCTGATATACTTTTTTACCACTCTATTGTTATCCATTCCCTCCACATGACCATACCCATCTCAGTACACTCGATTCCGGAGTCCACAGACTTCCTCACCCCACATCTTTCACGAATCACATTATTTCGTATTCTATTCACTCTCTGTACTTCACATACGTTCCTCAGCAGTCCCATCTCCACTGCTGTCACTCACTCTTGACTTTTCATTTTCATGCCACACCATAGTCTTACATCTATATATTAAAGTTGGCACTAACGCTCCATGTAAGCCTCGAGCAACTGCAACACTCAAACCTCTGTTTCTTATAAAGGCCTTCAATGCACCAGCTACTTTCCTTCCCTGTGTCACTGCTTTCCACTTTTTTTTCTCATTTTCCTCTCTTTTCCATCACTGTATCCAGGTATTTGAACTCTCTCACCAAGTCCATTCACTGTAACCTCGCAGTCATTACTGGACACGAAAAAGCAAAAACACAGTTCGTAGATGGAATGATAGTGAATGACGGGGTGGAGCGACCAGTTTATCTGGGAATGATACATGTAAATACGGGTACAGTCCATGAAACTGAGCAGAGTTAGTGTGAAATCATTTACTTGCCTGAAAAATCTGATAGTTAATATCGAAAGACTGCACGGACGGGGAGTAAAATATGAAACGTGAGCAAACGAAAACTTCCAGGTAAAGAAACACTTCATTGGCGTCTAGAAAACACGCGTAGGCCTGATGCGATAAATAAGAGTTACAATTCACATAAAATACGATATACTAGCTAAAAGATGCGAACCTATTTTGTACTTTGCTCAGGTCTGTAAACAGAGAAATTCTGAGAAAGCTGAAACCCTTTTAAGTGATTCTCAAAGACGAGCTGCAGTACATACAGTGGTTGTCGCTAGTGATGAGCAGCCTAGTGTCAAGAAGCAGGAGGCAAGTGTATAACAGAGGAAAACAATGTATTAAAGTACTGAGGAGAGCACACACACACACACACACACACACACAAGTAATTTTTTCCCATGTAGTCCGTGTTAAGACTATTTATCGTCTGCCTAAAGGGAGGATGAGGAGGGAAGAGAGGTGTTTTAAGCAGCGACGTATGAAGGCATTATAAACTTTAAGCACATGGAGGGGAAACGAGAGGACAGAAAAAATGAAGTAAGGAAAGAAAATGACGTTGAAATGAGGTTTAGTAAAAATGAAAAAGGACAAACAGATGCACTGTAAGTGTCTGAAGAGCTCTTAGAAGGAGGAAGTGGGTTGTGGGTAAAAGAGAACAAAATTGCTCTTTCTTTCCCCCCACTCACCCTTCCTGCTAGAGGTATTTTAGCTGAGTGTCGAGTAATAAGAGGTAAATGAAGACTCAGTGTCCCCCTGGAGAAGAGTAAGACTTGGCAAGCAGGGAGAAGGAGAGTTTTTTTTTTTTTTTTTTCTGAAAAGCAGATAGAACTTAAGTACAAAAAGTGTTAGAGGCCACGGTAAGAGAGAGAGAGAGAGAGAGAGAGAGAGAGAGAGAGAGAGAGGGGGGGGTGTTCAAACGTGGCTAAAGGTATGCCGTAGTGTTTGGGACAGGTAAACAAGTAACAGGTTGACATACAAAAGAAGTCATCAGAGATAATCGTGAAGGTTAGAGCAAATCATATTTAACGTTTGGTGATAATTCTTAGGTGGGGGCGCTCACCATCCACTCATTCGATGTAGTGCGCTCTCGGGTGCCTGCCCTTTCCTCTCTTCCATCCTTCTTTCCTTCCATCCTCTTCTGTTCTTTCCTTCATTCTTTCCTTGTCGTTCTGCCTACGGGTGACTTTACACTCCCTCTTCTGTCTTTCTTTCCTTCATTCTTTCCATTTCCTTCTGCCTGTGGGTGACTCTATACTGAGTGACAAGCCAAATGGTTTCCTGTACACCAGGAAACCATTTGAGGCGTTACCCGTAGAAAGGGTCCAACACTCCACAAGTAAAGTTTGCCAGAAAATGCACTCAAAGTTCGGCAATATTCACATGAGTATAACTCAGCTAATTGATGGGCTAGCGCCTTCATTTTTTTTTTTTTTAAATTGAAGCTTGATATGTCTACTTTTTGACTATGACACTGCTTTAGTGGTTGTTAGTTTAGAAAATTTTCTTTATTATTATTAATGATAATAATGCAATCAGAAAATTAAATCCCGGTGTTTTTTTCTGCTATTACTGTACTATGAGTGCATTTTCTAGCACAATATTGGTTCAAGAATGGTGGTACATGTTAATATGCATATTAATGATAGTGTAAATAATAATAATAATAATAATAATAATAATAATAATAATGATAATAATAATTATGGTAATTATTATTGACAATGAAGATGCTAAAATGGAACCTTGAGTGCATTTTCTGGTACAATATTGGATGAAGAATGGTGGTACATGTTAATAACCATGCTAACACTGGTGTAAAACATAGTAATATTATTATTAATAATAATAATGATAATAATGGTATTATTATCGAAGATGAGGATGCTGTTATGGAACCTTCTGTGCTGATGATGATGAAGCTGTATAATCCGTCTGTATGTTACTGTCAGTCCAGTCATTATTACTGTTTTTATGCTTTGACAGCCACTCTGTTTAATGAATAATAATAATAACCGTAATATAGTTAATAATAATAAAGATATTATTATCGAAGATGAAGATGATGATGATGATGATGAACTTTTATAACCCGTCTTACCCCCTCTGGAAGTGACGTAACCTCCCCACCACCTTCTACTCAACCCATCCCACCACACGTCTCGCTCACTTGACGGAATAGGTTAGTGTACCCTTCCTACATGCAGGCTGCCCGGGCCGATGGTGGTGGCGGTTGATATGGCTCATTCGTTTTTTTTTTTTCACCGGACTATAACCCTTACTTCCAGTATAGAAACTGGTTTTAAACCACTAACAGTGCATAAAGGAAGAGTTGTACTGTGGTTTTATGCAATAAAACGGTTTTGAACATAGGCGGCGCGTTGGACCCTTTCTACAGGTAACCCCTCATTTACTATGCTGGGTGGTAACCATATAACCAAATTTTGGCACCTGGTGGTTTAGTGGGTAACTATTGCACTCCAGTTGGATTGAGCCGGTGAAGGTTTATATGCAAGGTGTGGTTGGGGTTGATTGCTCATGTAATGCCAATCAGGGATGAGTGAGGCTGGTCACTCTCATCTTAAATGTCGAGACCAACCGCCTAGCCCCGGGCTCCTACGCTCCTCATGGGGCAATGTAGGATTGGATGATGGATGGATGGATGGATAATTTTTCCCAAAAGTGTAACAGTCATTGGTAAACTGAAAATCCTTTGAGTGGCTGCTGTGTAATAGAGCACCTCCTCGTCCTTCAGGAATTCATCATTAAAGAATCATCCATATTGTACTTCACAACTATGAACACTATCATTCGTTTTTTTGCATAATAATTTCACCTACATATTACATTTTTTTAAGTTCTATAAATTGCTTAATACCACCACTTAAATATCTTGACCAAATATAAGATTCATTAATTTCCTACTCCTCTGTCTCTTCCCATGCTGTGATATATCCATTTTCTCTTTGCAGCTCTCACGAGGCGGCCAAATATATTGTGTCCCCCATTGTCACGCACTCATTTACTGAGTGACTGTACCGTTTCAAAGGAAGGGGTCCAGTCTTTATACGGGTGTGTTGGGGGTGGTGGGCGTGCATGAATCCATACTTACATACATGTACACAGAAATGAACAATGCAAGAGTACTATTGAATTTTCGATCTCATCTGAGAAGAGATAAGCCTTAAACTTTTGAAAACTGGCAGCTGATTGGTTATCCAAGTGCATTCATTAGTAGCGGTCTGATTTACACGTTTTATATTACCGGCACAAGTCAAGTGCGATTTGTGAGCACGTGATGAGCGAGCGAGCACTATGTTATATTAATTTTCCTCTGATATATGGGGACAGGATTGTCAAGTTTGTTATTTCTCGAATTCCAATCAAGAACTGTGGCTTCAACGTTTCTATAGAAACATCGATGAGGTGTGAATATTCAACAGCGCATCGACTTACTGTGAAAGAAACTCACAAGTGTTGTAATCAACTTTCCTTCAGCATAACAGAAGCATCACATCACAGGAACCATGCAAAATATTAACAATGGTTGGTATCACGAATCAAATTCGCGACATTTTCCTTTTGTGAGAAACCACGAACTATTAGTGGAAAACTCACTGTGTATCGCTCAGTTAACCGTTTCTCTCTCCATTTCGGTCGTATACTTTTCAAAACATTCGTCACTGTTTCAAAAGTGACAGATCTAATGCACGTCATTAAGTGCTCTACTGAGCGATATTATTGCTGCTTTATTGTTCGTCCCTGCTTGCCTAAACCATTGGCCACGCTTTCTGGGCTGGCCTGTGTGTTCTACCACACGCATCGTATTTGAATAGTCAGTCAAGTGTCTGTTGTGACGGAGTGAGGTTCTGTGCTTCAGCAGTGAGAGAGTGAGGGGTCAGCTAGCACCCAGACTCCACTAGACTACTGTTCTCCAGGCTCCCACCCTTCTTCGGTGATACACCACATTCATGGACCAGTATTTTCTTTTCGTTTTCTTAGACTTAAGAGTTTAGTTAAGGTGCTTTTCCTAGGCGTAAGAATTTAGCTTTTGAGTGAGTGAGTGAGTACGATCTCTTTATTTGAATTCATTTGAAATGTAACGTTAAATTTATTTCTTTGTAATCAATAAATTTAACAGTTCTTTTTCTTGAGCTTAATGTAATGTAAACTCGCATTTCATTCCTCCACAATTAAGCTTATTTCCCTTATAGCTCCTAGCTTACATAAACGTTTTGCCATTCATAACTGGTACTTAGGCCAGTCTTGTTGTATTAAGCTTAAAATCCGTTGTGCCTCCTAGGAGTTACGCATCAGCAAGAACCTGATATTATTAACAGTATTAGTTATTTATTGTCAGGGGTGAAGTAACTTTCTCCAGAGGCTAACAGTACTAATAAACAGCAGTTGAGTAATTAGTCTCTGCTGTGTACTGTTGAGAAAGTTTATAAATTCTCGTTCTTAGTGAATCGTGCGAAGCACGCCAGCGTAAAGTAATCATTGTTTGATTTAGCAAGACAATCCATTGTCCCTGCTCTTCAATATTTTTGAACATTATCATTTAATAATTGCTTATATTAGAAAAACCCCATGACAGTTGGGTACTTTCAACGATGTACGGCAAATTGTCGGCTATCAGACGCTCGATGATCCTGGATGGTTTCTCCCATGATAATATTCAGCTACTGATGAAATTTAGATTCGCTCACTGAGTGTTGTGGAGCACATATTATGAAACAATGAAAACCAGACTTCGTAATATAGCTCAGGGTTTCAACTTTACATGAGTGTTGGTGTAAAGCAAGGCTCCATAGCATTCATCACACAAGCAATGTTAAATTCTACAATCTCCAATGCCACCCTGCCGTTTCAACAAAAATGAAATGATAAAGATTTGGTGACTGACGGGAAGATTAAAGCCAGAAATGATGTGTTTTTTCATGGTGATTTCACCATCAGAACAAAGCAAAAAAGCTATAGACGGAATCTCCGATATTTATTTGCTGAAACTGATTCCATAAAACACTGTTACAGTAGAAAATCTTTTTTAGTTTGATTTCGTAATTGAGTAGTTCACCGATTAGAACCGAACACTACCTTGGAAAACTGGATTCTCCAAAGGGTTCCTACACCTTTATGGGAGAGTTTTTAGTTAATAACAAAACCTACTGAATGAATGTATCCCATGCAGAATGAATTTAAACTCTACTCCACATACAGATAAAGTTATTAGTTTGAGCTTAGCGTGAAGGTCGGGTCGAGCAAGGCCGGATCGGACGGGGCAGCTCATTTCCAAACATGACCGAGAGCAAACATTACTTGTTCGTAACATGGCGGGTTACAATGATAGTTTGACGATACGAGTGCTCAAACTATAGATAGAGAGATAGATAGATGGATAGACAGATATCTGCAGAGATTAATTTAGAAAAGAGGCCTTACAAAGTCTATCAGATGACGTAGATATGTTTGAAATTTTCAGTACAGTGGGGCACCAATTTTCGCGCCTAATTGGGTCCAAAAATAATGCGCGAAAGTGGAATTAGCGAAAATTGGGGCATTGTCTTTATGGCAAAAAGGCTAATTGGTTCCCAGTTATCCTAAAGTAACATCAGATTTTCTTTTTCACTTGCAATACAGTACATCAAATCACTATTGTACATTGCATTGTGAGATACAAACAATAAAAACTGTACAGTACACATTATATGAGGAGAAACATACCACAGAGACCAGGTTGAGGTGTTTAATGGATGTTGGGGGTAAGTATCCGAGGCGCGTGGCGGGCTTATTTAGCCACGCCAGACGTATTGGCGCCACCTCTTGCTGCCTCGCTACCACCATGCTGTTTCCTCATACTACGCACTGTCGATTCTGGGATGTTAAATATACGGCAGATTTCTCTGTTTTTTGCGCCGTTGTCCATGTGCTCAACTATCTTCCTTTTCATTTCATTATTATACTGCCGTTTCTTCACTCCAACACGATACTCTCTTTTAGCCTTGGCCTTTCCTCCCGACTTTGAATGTCCCGGCCACTTTTTATCACCACCACTGCCTCCCGGCTCTCCCCCCACACCACCAGGCTCTCCCCCCACACCACCAGGCCCTTTCCCCACACTACCAGGTATAGTAGAGGCCATTGAACCGTGAGAATTCAACACAATGGAGCTAGCACGCTCGTACACAATGGCGGGAATGGGTGGACAGAGTGTTGACATGACGTCATTCAAGATGGCGGTGGGTTGCGGGCAGGCGGTGCAGGAAATTCAAAGTTCAAAATATTGTCCCAAACCCAAAATTTGTGCGCGAAAATCGATTTTTTTCAAGCGAAAGTGGAAGTTAGGGAATATTTGGTGCATGCCGCGAAAGTGGATTCTGCGAATCCTGCTGTAGCGAAAGTTGGTGCACTACTGTATTGCCAAATTATCACTTACAGAATTTTACAAGTTTTTTTTTTTTTATTTCTCATGTTCAGGCAGATTAAAGCTAATTATACAACATTACTGTGATATTATGTAAAATCTACCTTAGTAAGGCATCGGAATTCCAGTGAAATTTGACAAATTCCCGAATTTTTATGAATGACACGTAGACAGAGGCAGGACCCATATACATACAGGCTCTAACCATACCGACCCCAAAACGCGTCGAGTTTGCGCATGACATCATGGCGAAGACACCAGGTGAGGTCTTCCGAGAAGGGGTTGCCATATAGTGAGAAGTAGACTCAATTGCTCAGAGGTCACGGCACCAAACAGGTCACCTCTGTCACCTGCACTTTATTCCATTGTATGTGCCCAGTGAAATAATGCCTACCAATTGTGCATTGTTTGGCCGTAACTCTTTAATGAAGAAAGTTGAGGATATAACTTTCCATATTTTCCCCAAAGATGAAGAGATTAGACGTAAGTGGATTCATCTGTGCAAGAGGAAAGACACAATTCATCCGAATACTGCTCGCATCTGCAGCCTTCACTGTGATCAAAGTGCTTATAAAATAAATCTAAAATATGAACTTCTCAAACTGCATATTCCAAAAAATCAAATACGCCTTGAAGAGCACGCCCTGCCAACGCTGAATCTGCTATCAGCTTCATTAAATGTTAAGTCCCTTCCCCTTTCTCTCTCTCTCTCTCTCTCTCTCTCTCTGCGTAGGTGCATATCCCTGTATATGGTGGGCTTTGCTCTTTATAAGCTGTACAATATATCTCCCCTCACGGGGTTAGTGCTTGCAGAAATGTGGAAAAGCACGTGGTGCATTGCATTTACCAGCCCAGGTAAAATAAATTGAGGCAACTGGCCACCGCACTAGTATGAGTTGCTAGTATTCATATTTACCCACCATTATTTTGTTCTACCCACGTGCTGTAGGTAACCATTACTGAGTACCCTAGCAAGAAAGCAGTAGTGTTGAAAATTAAGTACGATATATTGCAGAATGTATTTGTTTAAAGCAGGTTCGTAACGTAGTAATTCCATCTGGAAGCGTTTGGCAAGAAGTATGTTATCATCCTCCTCCTTCCTTCCCTCCCTCCCTCCCTTCCAGGTCGCAAAAACAACGGTGTCAGGTCGTTGGAAATGATTTATACAGCCACTTTTCGTTTTCAAAGAGTGAATAATTCGTAAAAACTATATAGCTTTTTATGTACATGAAGCCACAGAGAGTTTATGAAATACATTCACATATATATAATAGCTCGGATTAAGAGATTTATTTATAATTCACGATTTGGTATCTACGCAGTCTCTCTCTCTCTCTCTCTCTCTCTCTCTCTCTCTCTCTCCTTGATATATGCGGAATATATACATTTGACATACTGTGGCTTAAAACCAGCATAAAACCTAAGCCTTACCAACGGTAATTCAAAAGACAACTGGCAAGGCATTGTCAGTACTAATATATAGGCATGTGTCTCTTCCTACTGAAGTAATTAGCCTTTTTGTTCGATACCGAGTATTTTTCAGGATGCGGGTATTAAACAGAAATTTGGCTAACTCGACACGAAAGCTGCAGAGTAAGATGTCGAAGTTAAAGAAATGAAGCCTGCATAGTAACATACTGTATAGTCAATACCGGTAGCAGTATCAATAAACATCCGGTATCATTTATAACAAGATGATATCCATGTATCCTAATAAATGTCACTATTAGAGTATATTGTGTTTATTTGTAAATCATGTACCTTTAAATATGAGAAGGGAGAGGTTAAACAATCATTTGAATTGAGGAAATGTGTGTGGGGAACAGAGTTGTGTGTGGGAGGGGTGGGTATGGAGGATGACAGACAGCTGCACCTCACCGCGACTTGAGGCCTCCCTCTGAGGTCCCAAGGGAGATGGTGGGTGGGGAGAAATAGGGGGAGTGCCCTGTCTCAAGCGTGACGTCAGTAAATCTGCGTAGTGCAAAGATGTGAGAAGACCCTATATGTATATGGGTCCTGGACAGAGGAGGGGGGTTAAGACGCTCTTTGGAACGGCAGCCAGCCAAGCCAGGTGGGACCTGGATGTCGCACTTGACTAAGCAGACGACTTTGCTTATTTACCTGAGAAGGTTTCCTGCACATCAGTTTACATGCTTCCTGCTTTCACATCAGTTTACATTATGCTTTCTACTTTGCACCATCGGTAAGTTTTCTTTCTCCTTAGAGTCAAATATCTACAGTTACAACAGCTGTGGCAAGACATGAAATGCGGGATACTTAAAAGCGACGGGTGACATAGCCTTTTCTTTACCCGTGTCTTCCAGTCAATCATCAGAAAACAAGGAATATTTTGTTCATACTAGGAAGAAGGAAACAAAAGCCAGTAGCCAACAAGATTGTTCCCTCCAAGAAACTATAGAAACAAGATAACATTAATCCGATTTCTTGTTAGAATAGATTTACATAATGTTGCAGTAACGAAGTATTATTTTCCGTAATTGGCTTGAAAATCAGGGGAAAAAGTGTTAGTTTTGCATGAAAATTGTACGTGTTTCCAGGCATTTGATAGACTTTTAGACGTTGAAGACCTAGTTCTCAAAGAAGCGTACGAGGATATCTCTCTCTCTCTCTCTCTCTCTCTCTCTCTTGCTTTAGCAGTCATATCGTCAAACAGTTATTGTAACTCTCAAAATAAATATTATGTAAAGTATATCGTTGCTATAACCAATTCGATCTCAGCTGAGAAGAGATGAACCTTAGCTTTTGAAAGTGGGCAGCTGATTGGTTGTCCTGGTGTTTTCAATAGTACTGATGGTTTTAAATAATATCAGTACAAGAGTAACAAAAACAGTTTCTGACGATAAGATTGCTCCTTTGATTAATGCAAAAGAAAAAAAAAAAAAAGGTTAAATCATGCTTGTTCTACTGCTCCACAACAAGGAGAAGGCCTACAAAACGTACCGGAGCCAACCCCCTGTTGGATCTCACCTCCTTTATATTTGTGCCCGAAATCGTGCCAAGTCTGTTCTTCGTTCTGCTAAAAATAATTTCATTCGTACTAAATGCTCTAAACTCTTCAACTCGAATTGTTCCTGCTCCATCTAGGACTTTGCCATAAACCTTTCTAACAACTTTAACTCGTCATCATTCTTTCCCTCCACTTTTCCACTCTGATGGCTCTGTTGCTATTTGTAAAGCAGAACTCGACGTTCAGACTTTCTTCTTCAATTGCATCTTAGATGATTCCAGTGCCGTTCCTCCATCACTTCCCCCCTCTTACTTCCTCATGGCTGACATTAACATGTCTTCAGCTGATGTATTATCCTCAAGAACTGTGCTTCTGTGCTTACACTCTGCCTAGGTAAACTCTTTCGCCTTTGTCTTTCAACTTGTACCTTTCCTTCTTGCTGGAAGTTTGCTCTCATTCAGCCTGTCCCAAAGAAAGGTAACCATTCCCGTCCCTCTATCGCCCAATTGCTTTTACGTCCTATGTTGCAAATGTTTTTGAGTGTGTTCTTAAAAAAAAAAAAATACAATAAAGCATCTTTCCTATTACAACCATCTTTTCAAATGTCAGTATGGGTTCTGCCATGGATGGTCAACAGGCGATCTTCCCACCTACCTTTCAGAATCCTGGTCAAGCTCCTTTCGGGACTTTGGCGACAGCTTTGCCATTGCATTTGACAGCTCAAATGCGTGCGATCGAGTCTGGCATAAATCTTTAATTTCCAAACTGTCCCCTTACGATTTCCATCCTTCTATCTGTGCCTTCATCTCTAGCTTCCCCTTTGGTCGTTTTATAGTTGCTCTTGTAGACGGCCGCTATTCTTCTTCTAGAGCTATCAACAGCGGTGTTCCTCAGGGCTCATTCATATCGTCAACTCTCTTCCTTATATTCATCAATGACCCTCTAAGCTGGTTATGTTTCAGGTCGGATGTAAAATGTTTATCAGCTACATCAATTATCTAGCAGAAAATGATATCGCCGCAGCTACCGCTGTCACAGCTTTGTGTGTGTGTGTGTGTGTGTGTGTGTGTGTGTGTGTTTAAAGAAAATTATTCAGGTTTTATTCGATTTGGTGAACTTGGAAGAGGTGTTATGGGACATCCATTGACATAACGTTTTTTTTTTTTTTAACACCAAATCAAGGTCACAGGCATAGGTCAAATGTAGCATTGGCAAGGCCAATCTAAACTTTTATCTAGTTTAGACCTACCGTTGGATAAGGGCTGAGGGTAAAGTAAGAATGAAGAGAATCAGTTTTCCGAGCAATCAGTGACAGGGAAAGGTAAGACTTCGACCGGTGAATGTGCATGTTAACAATGATTTTTTTCTTATAAGTTTAACCCACCTTCCTGGAAGGAAAAACAATAATATTGTCTTTCTGAACAATAAATGAAATGCCAAGGCTACAGGGCAAGATTAAAGCTGCGTTGCAGTCGACCGGTGAACAAGAGCTCTACTTATTTGACCACCGTGGCATCAGTGATAGGTGGAACCTTAAAGGCGATGGCTGCAATCGTGGTTAAAATATTATTTAAAAATTCGTTTTATATATAGCAGCTTAAGCCTGGTATTGCTAGAAAGGTAACCTCTATATTCTTGTTAGGCATATTAGGATACCTCACAACATTAGAAGGGATTGACCACGCAAATACAGCTAAAATTAGTGGAAATAATGGTAACTTCACGGCACATTATGTATTGCATGTCGGGTGTCGAGATCAAACCGTACCGGTATCAGGTTACAGCCAGGTAGCTAAAATTTGCAGAGGAAATCGCTAGAGTCCCTCATAATTCCATACGAGTGTGGGAATAACCGTATGTCGGATGTAAGAGGAGAGTGCCGCACCAGCCACCTCGCATTATCAGTGACTGGTCGAGTATTGTGGCAGTGTAGCGATTGTTGCCACCTCGGTAAAACTTACTCGTTTATAATGTTCGATAAGTGTGACGAAAATAACAGTATTAGAGGTAAAAGGACAGTTACTCACATAATCGTGTTTGGTGTTGTTGCAATATAGCGAGTGGCACAGATAAGAGAACAGTAGGCTACTGCAACAGCCGCCTCACGTAATCGTGTTTGCTTGGGTGTTGTGGTAATGTAGCGATTCGCTGAGGAGGACTGCGGTCTGGTGGTGGCGCATCCTGGAAATTGGTAACTGACCCACTAAGTTGCTTTATGGGACAATGACAGCATTTTTTGCTGTATATTATTATTTAGCCTGCATCATTCAGCACCGGATGTGTGCTCACTGCGTGCTTTAGTTTTCTTTATATTTTTTGTCCTTCTTATTCTCCAATTTCTTTTTTTTTCTTCTTCGAGAAAGATTCTTTACATTCTTTGACCACGCCAGCGCCATTCATCTGCTGCAATCATTTTCACAGTGTGATACCCTCGTCCTGCTCCTCCACCCAGAACCACCGAGTCTGTCCCAGATAGTCTCATTCACCTGATCCACATTGTCACTGACCCTCCCCCTCCCTCAGACTCATATACAAACATTGGATTTCTTCGAGAAGTCTACTTTCCATCCACTCCACTCTGCATACGATGCCTATCTCACCCCACATTACCATCTGAGCCTGCGTGGATGTTAAGGCCATGAATGAGCACAAATGAAGATGATCTTGTCCTGTATTTCCCTATATTGGCTGGAAATGACCTGAGTGAACGAAAATGAGCTGAAAATGCTTTATTTGCCTTAGAGCGGAAATAATGATCTTTCTGGCACCAGTCACAGATGTGATAAATCTGCTTGGCATTCCTCTGCGCTCATTGTGGTTTAGAATGAACGAGACTTCCCTCACAAAGAGCAAGTCGAACCTTGCTGGGCAACTGGCTACTATATTCAAGCTAAGGCACCCAAACGATGTATATGTTAATGCACATCAACTTCTCTGTCATGTTGTGTGGCCCTGTATACCGCCTCAGCCACAGCACCAAATATGTGCAAATGACTCATGAGATATAGCCAGCAAGACTGTTCCTAAGCTAATACCTTTGATCAGTATCACGATATCTTTCCTCAGAATCATAATATTGATAATTTTATATATTTGTGATGATGGTACTCACATCTAACAGCGAACTCTGTCTATTGCCAGATGCCTGAAATCCGTAAAGAATGGCCACAAACAACTCACTCCTACTCCATTCTGTCATGTGGCATTTGCTGTGCCATCTCTCCAGTTATCATATTCCTCCCTCATAAATCTCTACTCCATCCTTTCATCTCCTCCATCTCACTCACATATATTTTTCTAGCCAGTCTTTCATTCTCTATCCTCTTCACATGGCAAACCATCTCAGTGTATCTTTCCTAACACTTTCAGTCACATCCACAACACCACAATGCTCATATCCTTTTATTATTTCTCTGTCTCTCTCCATGCAACTTCATATGCTCCTCTTAAATAACTCATTTTCTCTGCTTTCACTCTTGTCTTCTGTCCTTCCAACAGGGTTAAAGTTTCATTTCCATACGTTAGAGTGGGAATCACAATTCAGTCATGCTGCAACTTTTATCTTCAATGCTCATTTCCCTGTATCTTATTACTGCCTTCAGAGAACCAGCAGTCTTCCTACCTTGCACTTCAAGCACTTCTCTAAATTTTTATCCTTACTCATCACACTACCTAATTAATTGAATGCACGCACATTCTTCATTTCCTGACCTTCCAATCTCACTGTGTATACTGTGACTGTAACACCAGTTGAATAGGGGAGTACCCCCAAGGTGGATGGAAAGTTGGTGACAGGGTGAGCTGGAGCTCCCATACTATCAGTTCTCAGGACTTGCTGCTGAGCATTGCTTTTTTGTGACCTTTTTTCAGTATTTTAGTAACAAAGAGAGTAGACCAGAATACTCTCTTATACATTTTCCTATAAATGTCAACACGAAACTATATGCAGATTTTACAACACACCTCCTGTTTCAAAATAAATAAAAACAGCAGCTCAACACCCGGCTACGGAGTCCCCAGGGAGGGGGGTGTAAAGGCTCCCACCATTAGCCCCTCTCCTGGTGACAACCGTGTGACATGTATAAACCCACTGTCTGACTCACTTTTTATTCATTTCCGCCATATTCGTGGAAGTTGTCTCTAATTATTTCTCTGCTGAACACCACCTCCCTTCCTCTAAACCTCATTTTCTCTTCCTCTCTGAGACTCAGCTGTCTGAGCCAAATGACAGCAAACCCTTCTCTGTATCCTCCTGCTTTCTCAATACTCACTTCAAAGCCAAAAGTGGCTGTTGTGTATATGTACACAACAGCATAGCTTGTACTCATGTTCCGAAACTTGAATCTTCTGAATTTTCTGCTCTCTGGATTTGGCTATCCAGTCATTTTCTAAATAAATACATACGTGTTGTGCACTTATCCTCTAATTCTACTGATTATGAAAACTACTTTGGCTGCCATACATCTAAGATGGAACACATCCTACCAACTTTTCCTTTCTCTCAAATATCTATTATAGGTGATTCCAATGTTCACCACCACCTTCTGCTCCCCTCTGTATTTAGTGATCCACTTGGAGAACGAGTCTACATTTTTTTTATCCTTAATGACCAGGAGCAGCTTGTATAACACTCTACCAATATCCCTGACTGCCTCGAAGAGAATTCGAATATACTTGGTCTATTTTGTACAGCAAATCCATCTGCTGTCTCTGTTAATGTTTTCCCTCTTAGCGCTGCTCTGATTGTAACGTTATCACCTTCACCTGTGGTATTGCCTCAGCAAGGACTGTGGACCCTCTCATGAAGCAGCGGCTGTTGCACTTTCGAACTGAAGGTGGGTCGATATAGTGTTATGTCCATCTGTCAATCTATCTGTGTGTGTGCATATACCGTATATACTGTGTGTGTGTATATATATATATATATATATATATATATATATATATATATATATATATATATAAAATGTGTGTGTGTGTGTGTGTTTACCAGAAGGAGAAAAATAAATAGCAAGCAGGAGTCCCTCTCCTACACCTGGTGTCTCATGATGGAGGTTAGTTATTAATTTAGAACACGAAAGTTATGCAAGAACGATGGAAATGAGGAAGGAGAGTAGGAGGTGACAACTTTGATGAAGGGCGATGACTTAGGAATGTGGATGGCAGAGTAGTGTGGGTACAGTGAGGCAGGGATGCACATGAAGGTCCTTACACTGGGTTCACAAAGTGGACAGAAGCGTATGTATCAGACCCAGGCTGAGAGGAGGAGGAGGAGGAGGAGAAGGAGGAGGAGGAGGAGAGAGAGAGAGAGAGAGAGAGAGAGAGAGAGAGAGAGAGCACTGAATAGGAGTACACTTAGATATTTAAACAAAGTAATAATTAGAAGGGAAAAAAAAAAGACACAAGGTAAAGGTGCCTAGTTAACCTGGTTGGATGCGTGGAACGTATAGCTCGGGTTGGCAGTAAATTAACACCGTTGTCACTTGGCTGGATATAATTACTATGCTGGGAGTTTTTACATGAGCAAACCACTTACCTCAGGGACATAAGTTAACTGGATCGCTAATGGGTTTTCGCCTCAACGCTCTCGGTAATGAGGTAAGGAGATTGTGCTGGTAATGAATAAAAATGATGGGAGTGTGGAAAATAATTATAGTATATGAAAACAACTAATCTTATTACCCCGGTGATTGTGAGATCTTTACGTTATGATACTAAGAAACGTTTATAAAAATCTTAACTGCTGTATTCTTACTATGGTGTCACACACACACACACACACACACACACACACACACACACACACACACACACACACACACACACACACACACACACACACACACACACACACACTGGCGAGGAAAGTACTACACGTTGCAGTACTCACGAACAACTCGAGGAAGGGAGTGAACAGTGGAAGGCATGATGCTGCAGAAATAGGCTTAACATGCATAGAGCGTATTTCGCGACTAGTCATAAACACACACAGTAGACAATAACATTAAAAACTCTCTCCTATTTGTTTTACTTACAGGTACAGGATTATTCACTGTTGTGTACAGAGGGACTAATGACAACGTATGCTTACGACGGGAAATTCGAACTTCGGGCATCTCAATTACAAGCTGAGCGTGATTTTCATTATACTACGATCACTACCAGTTTATTTCACAAAAACTGATCCTTCATTAATTTTGTTTACATTACAGACCAGCGTAAATGCAGTATGTTATAAGGACAAAGAGGTATATACGTTCCTCAGTCAGGCAATCTCAAGGAAAGCTCTGCCTGACACTCTCGCCCGACTCTTCGAGACAATAAAAATGAGACAACTACTAGCAATGCAGGAATTAAACTCTCGCCTGTCTGTTAACTGTGCGTGAGGGGTGAGGTTATGAGAGAAAAAGGGTTAGAGGAACTGATTGTTCCTACCAGTCACTCTCGTGAGATTAGTTGAGTCGCTCTCATGAGGTTGGTCTGGAAAGATGTCTCTCCTGGTGTTCTTGATTTAGCTAGCAGTACCCACCTGTTGTGAGAATTGTCAGAGAGTTTAGTGACCTGCGACAGTGTTGTGCTAGTGTGTTGTAGCGACCTGTGATAGTACTGTGCTAGTGATCTGTGACAGTGTTGTGCTAGTGTGTTGTAGCGACCTGTGATAGTTCTGTGCTAGTGATCTGTGATGATGTTGTGCCAGTGTGTTGTAGTGACCCATGATAATGCTGTGATACCTTTGTGTGAATTTGTGCGTGATGGCTTCTCCTACGGAAAGTTGTATCCCCGATGCAAGTTTTGAGAAGGTCTACATTGAGTTAAAGGAAGAACTTCTCAAACTGAAGCAGGAGGTACAGGTTCTCAGGCAGAAGAAGTCAGAAATGAGGGAATTGTTGGAGGATATGTTGGAGGAGAGAGAAAAAAAAGGCTGAAGGTTGGACACTCGTCCACAAGGGTGCAACGAAGTTCACCCTCAAGAGACAAGCGGAGCTAAAGACCACAAATGCATTCGATCCATTACAAGACCAGTGTGATGGGAAGGCAGAGAGGGAAGCAGGGGAGAAGGACGGTGAGAGAACTTCCTGTACAGGTAAGAATATGGAGATCAAGAAAGGTAAGAAAAATGTTGCCATTGTTGGAGACTCCCGGTAAGATATGTAAACAGAGCAATGTACACTCCACTCACTAAACATTTTTGCCTTCTGGGGGCCAGGGTGGGTAATGTGATAGAAAAATTATCAAATATCGTGAAGGATTGTGGAGACAAACCCACTGTGTGCCTTAGTGTAGTAGGCAATGATGTTGGTAGGCGTAAGAGTGAAGTACCATGGCAGCAGTACAAGGTGATGTTGGAGAAGGTTAGGGAGAGGGGAATGACCCCTGCTGTACTCGGTGTGTTACCTAGGAAGGGGGTCAGGAGGGAATGGTTGAGCAGGGCGATAGGTTTTAATTGCCACCTTGAAAGGTATTGCAAAGATAATGCAATACCTTTCTCTGATAGCTGGGACCGGTTTTATGGACGGAGTTCCATGTATAGTTGGAATGGGGCTCATCTCAGTAGGCAGGGAGTTACTGTGTTAGTTGGAATGATAGATAGGGAATTAGTTTTTTTTTTTTTTTTTTTTTTTTTTTTTTTTGAGGTTGAGAATTAGTTGTACAGGAAGCTGCAGCAACTACACTTAGAAATCAAGCATCCACACTCGGAAATCATTATAATCAGGTTTGGATAGATGCATCAAGATATGCAAAAGTAAGAACAACAGCTTAACCATCAGTCTAGAACCATCCACTCACGCATCCCAGAATGAGCAGGGGATGATTGAGGACAGATCAAGCGATGATAGAGGGGTGAAAAGTGATAGTATCAAATATTGTTATACTAGTAAGGTAAAGAGTTTCCCAGTTATTAACAAAATTTGGAAAGAAAGTTCCAAGGTAGAAGTATAACTACTCGTAATAATCTGAAAGTGTACTCCACAAACAGCAGGAGTTTACGAATTACAACAGATGAACTGAGGGCTTTAATTTGTACGGAGAGAAAAGACATTGCCAGTATCAGTGAAAGTTGGATGAATACAGACACTCGAGATTTTTTAGCAGAATATCAGGTAAAAGGTTATAATATTTTTGTGTCAAGCCATCTGGAAAGAAAGGGGGGTGGGGTAGCTATTTATGTTAAGGATTCATTAAACTGTTACAATAAAGCAGACATTAAAGTAAATAGGGACACCGAAAGTGTCTGGGATGAAATTGGTAACAACAGGGAGAAATTAGTCTTAGGAGATATTTGCAGATCTTCAAAATGAAGTAGAGGAGACAGTAAATACTTTTGGGAGGAAATTAGGAAAGCATCACATTCAGTTTAGTAATAATTGTAGTGGATCTTAATCTGCCAAGGATTGATTGGCGATATCAGACAGGGGATGCAGAGTCAGAGGAATTTCTAGAGGTAGTACAGGATAATTTCCCTTATCAGGATATCAGGGAGCCCACCAGAGGTAATAATATACTAGACTTGGTTTTAGCTAATAAAGAGAATGTCATTAGTGGTATAGAGGTTGGTGGACCACTATGTAATAGCGATCATGAAGAAATTAAGTTCAAACTCATTTGGGATGTCTGTTCCACTGAAAATACCTCCACCGTTCCTAATTTTCACCTAGGAAATTTCGATGGATTAAGAGCTTATTTTAGAACAGTATTCCATAGGGAGAATAGCTATTTTAGGGAGTGCCAGGTCAATGGGGAACCCCAGGTCATACGTGAGGGACAGGAAATAGGTGGGAATGTGTGCCAGATCTCTGGAGAAGGTGAGGTTATAGGTGGGAGTGTAGTTCACGTGACGGGGATTAACTCAGGTCCATTACCAAGCAGACGTTCGGCCAGTGATAAAATATAACGAGTTAGTAAATATAATACACGGAGGCCAAGATAGATATATAAAAAAAAAACAGAATGAATAATTCATAACCAAGATGGTTAATCAACAGATTAAAATCTCTCATAAGCTAAAGGAAAGGAATATATAGAAAAATAAAATGTGGAGAGGAACACTTAAGTAACTGGTACGCGATTTTAAATAGAGTAGTAAAGAGGGAGATTGGGAAAGCAAAGAGAAGTTATGAAATTAAGGTTGCTAGTGAATCGAAAGAAAACTCTAAGGGTTTTTATCAAATGTACCGTACGAAAAATAAAGATAGGATAGGACCACTCAGAACAGAATCAGGTGACATTACCAGTGAAGATAAAGAAATGTGCTCCATCCTAAATAATTATTTCATATCAGTATTCACCAGGAAAATCTAGACCTGGTCCCCCAAGCAGCAAAAATTTACGATCATAATACGGAAACTATTCTTAGTAAAATAACCATTAGTAAGGAGGACGTATTGAAAGAAATAAGTAAGTTAAAACCTCAAAAATCGCCAGGTCCTGACGATATATATGCAAAAATTATAAAAGAAACCAAAGAAGAATTATGTCAGCCACTTTTAACGTTATTTAATGACTCTTTAATTCCATGAGAAGCTCCAAAGGCGTGGAGGACCGCAAACGTAGTGCCCATTTTTAAAAAGGGTGATAAAGCAGCTGTGTCAAATTATCGTCCAGTAAGTCTAACGTCAATAGTAGGAAAAATGTCAGAGTCACATGAGGCAAATTACAGAACATTTAGAAAGATTTAATCTTATAAATGAAAGTCAGCACGGATTCAGGCAAGGACGATCCTGACTCACAAACTTGTCATTCTTCTCGGAGGTCTATGAGGCAGTAGAAAGCGATAAAGCTTACGATATTATTTATCTGGACTTTAGTAAAGCTATTGATAGCGTCCCACACGAAAGGTTAGTTAGAAAGGTTCGAGCACAGGTATAGACGGCGATATCTTAAAGTGGATAGAATTCTGGCAGAAAGGACGAAAGTAGAGAGTATTTATAAATGGAACTAAGTCGGATTGGGGATTAGTAACTAGCGGTGTACCACAGGGTTCAGTACTGGGTCCTTTATTATTTATTATATACATAAATGATCTAGACTTAGGAGTCAATAGCAGCATCAGCAAAGTTACTGACCGTGAAAAAATAGGGCGTATCATTAACTCGACTGACGATTGCCATAACTTACAAAAGGACCTCGATATATTATCCAAATTGTCTAAAACTTGGCAGATGGAATATAAGATTGAAAAATGTAAAGTACTTAACGTAGGCAAGACCATTGGAGATACTAAATACAACTTAGATAAAAAAAAAAAAAAGAAATTAGCAAGCCCGAATGCGTGAGAGTTATGGTTAGTAACGACCTCATACCAAGGCCACAGTGTATCAATGTGGGAAATAAAGCAAACAGGGTCCTTGGATCTATGTCGAGAAGTGTGAGCAGTAAGTCATCAAAAGTAATATTGCAACTTTATCTAGCATTAGCAAGGCCACATTTAGACTAGGCAGTACAATTTTGGTGTCCTTACTATAGAATGGATATTAACTCGTTAGAAAGTGTACAGAGAAGAATTACAAAAATAATTCATGACGTTCAGAACCTGTCATATGAAGACAGCCTGAAAAGACTAAGTCTGCACTCACTAGAGAGGTGTAGAGTAAGGGGAGACTTAACTGGGGTGTTTAAGTGGATGAAGAGTATAAATAAGGGAGATATTAGCAAGGTACCTAAGTGATCATACAGGATAGAACTAGAAGTAATGGTTTCTAACAAAAAAAAAACTCCGTTTCAATAAGGAAATAAGTAAAAACTTGTTTAGTAATAGAGGGGGAGTAGGTGGCAGAATCGGTAAGAGAGACGGCCTGCAGTCCTAATGGACCCAGGTTCGAATCTTGGCTGGGGATCTGTTTTCATACAAAGCAGATTTTTCTGATCTACCAGATGACCGGCCGACATGTCATAAAAGTACCCCCACTAATACCAGTACACCAGTCCTGTGTGAGGCAGCCCTAGCATGTATTCAATATGGATTGTGGGTGTTACCACCGAAGTGGTGACATGTGGAGATGTAGGAGGACTACTGGGCCCCAAGGAGGACTACTGGGTCCCAAGGAAGACTACTGTGACTTGGGAATAGGCCCTGAAGCCTTTGCCCAGAGTCAGACACTTAAAAAAAAAAAAAATGGAATAAGCTTCCTAGTAAAGCAGTTGCTGCCTTTTCCACTGAGAGTTTCAAACATAGGCTACATAAGCATATGACAAATAAGGGGTGAGTATAGAAAAAAAAATCTTATAACCAATATTAATTCATACTTTTTCCTTTTCAGGTTACACTATGATAGTCTCTATTCTCCTTTCACAATTTCCTTTAAAATGCCCACGTCAGTTTTTCTATACTGCATGGTGTTCTTCCTGACTTTTTCCTTCTGGCTTCAGCTGGTGGGTTTGGAGGGCGTGGGAGAGCCTTCTTCTTTGCTGTCCTTATCTCATTCTACTGCAGTAGTTCAGTTACTTTTCTAGGAGCTGCCTTGCATGGGCCACCGGCCTACTGCAGTTATCCTCACTTCTTATGTTCTCCCTCCTCTTTACACACAGTTACTGGATAAACGGCGGTCTGGCTACAGGTTTAACCCCTCTGCCCATGCCTCCGGAAATTTAGGGGCCCCTCTGGCCGGCGCCAGGACCATTTTTTCCACGTTTCAGAAATCATTTTTTTCCCCTTATCAGTGTGAAGAGAATTGTCTGGCGCACCTGGTAATATAATTATTAGCTTTCTAAACCCGTCCTGTGATTCGTAATGAATTGCGGTTAATTTCGCAAAATGAATGCGAAGATGACTGTGAGTACTAAGAAAATTCGCCACATTAAGAAACATCATAGTTTCACCAAATAAAAACTTCAGTGTTGCTGAAATGGTTTGAAATGACTAGTAATATGTAGTACGAACAGAATACATTATATGGGAAGTTTTATTTGAAAAAAGTAATTATGATTTTTTCACTGTTTTCTATGTTTTCAGTTTTTGAACAAGTAAGAAGTTAGTTTTGTAGTTTGGGTGATACAGTGTGTGTGTCTAGAGAGAGAGACAAAAGTTGCTATTTTTAGTAAGTTACCAGATATGGGTGCTGCTGTGTGTGTATAGGCTGAACCGTCGTGGCCAAAATTAGACACGATCTGAAATTAGCAGCTCGCATGAGGGAAATAGTGTGAAGGGAAGGGAAGGTTTTACATCCATGTACTCACCATAAGAACATCTCATATGCTGCTGAAATGCTTGTGCAAAACAAGAATTATGTAAAATGAGCAAATTCGGTACTTAATGTCTTTTTATTTATCTATATATCTAGGCTGCTTCCCCCAAGGAAAGGGAGGTAGCCGAGACATGACGATACACTCCCAATTTACTCATCCACTCAAACACATTCATTCGCATCTTAGCCCCAAAGGGGAGAAGAGACAGATCCTCACCGCACCACCCTGCATGAGGGTCAACTGCGCAGTGCAATCAGTGACATCCGCAGCAGGGCCCGACAGCAAAGCTGGTTTACCCCTGCCACATCATGATAGACCCATCCCCTTACTCGCACCTGACCTGATCAGCTGATCAGACAAATGCGGGAGAATATCCCCTCAGGGCTGCGTCATCATATATTCATTCACAATTTCTCTCCATTCATTTCTACCACGCACAGCCACTCTTCCTTGCTCAACAGACATCCCTCTCACATCCAAAGCTCTCTTCATACTATCCATCCATCCTATTCGTGGTCTTCCTCTCAACCATACACCTCTCACATCAGATCTAGTTATCTTTTTCACCAATCGCCCATTATCCATTCTCTCCATATGGCCAAACCATCGGAGTGCCCTCTGCTCAACTCGATCAGCCATCACCCGAACAACTCTAGTTCTCCTTCGCACTTCGTCATTTCTCACTCGATCCATACGCGTCACTCCACACACACTCAGGCACCTCTCCATTACATTCAAACTTTTCCTCTCTGCTATGTGTACTTACACATAAAAATATCATGATTATCAATGTTTTCCCTCTTTTTTATGTTTATAATGTTTATTCCTGTATGGATTTTTTTTTTAATATACTCTGGGTAGTATGGTTCATGTGGAGAGAGAGGAGAAGGATAAAATTTTTAGCCTTAGCAGGTAAGGGTGCTGCTATTTGTGTCTAGGCTGAACCGTCATAGTCAAAATTCAATAGGACCGAAGATTAGCACCTCACATGAGGGAAATAGTGTGAAGGGAAGGTAAAGTTTTACATCCATATATTCACACGAGAACACCTTATATGTTGCTGATATGCTTGTGTAAAACAAGAAATATGTAAAATGAAGAAATTCATTACATAATATTATGTAAATAAAAATATAATTAAGAATCCTTTCCCTCTTTATATTTTTAATGTTTATTCCAGTATGGAGTTGTTGTTTTTTTTTACTCTGGGTGGTATAGTACATGTGAGAAGAAAGGAGAAAGATGCAATTTTTAGTCTACTTCAAGATAATGTGTGCAGCTGTATATGTTTACAGACAATCCTCGCAGTCAAAAAACAATTAAGCCAGAGATCGCATGGTGGGCTGGGGAAGAAGGGGTAAGGTATGGTGAGGTTGTAAGTTGCAGTTGTAAGTACAGTACAATAAGCAAGGAATATGAATATTTTTACTGCAAATAGAAAACAAGTAAGAGGAAAAAGTACAATAAAAGAAATAATGACAAAAGTAAAGGAAAAAACAACTTACCATTTACACCCGTAGGATTGTGGATTGTCGAGTGGGTAGAGTGAGCTGCATGGGATACTAATCTCTCTCCCCTCCCTTCCCAGGTCAAAGGCAAACATTGATAAACATTCACTGTCTGTTAAACCCAGTTTCTTCCATTTTTTTACTTACTTGTTTTCTTATTCTTACTTACACTAATACTCTGTGTCTGTTCATGACTGATTCGCTAGACGTACTGACCGCTTGAGCATTTTGGTGGGTAGAGTAGGTCAGTGTCACTATCCCCCAGCCTTCGTTCCCTTCCCAAAATTGTTTGCAGATTTTTACACATTGCGCTGCATTGACGTCACCAGCTATGTTACTGAAAATTGCTGTTTGCGTCTGGCACCATTTAAAGGTTAATAATACTTGTCTCTTATTTACTGTTTTGAAGTGACGAAACTGCACTTAACGAGGAATTTTCCTCGACTTTGTCTCCGACCTGCCTGTGTAAGTGTCACCAAGCATGTGTTGTTGGCATAACCATTACAGTTGAAATACAAAATTGTAACAGCGACAGTCATATATCGTTAATATTATCTGATGCGAGCTTATTACAACAAATTATTTCAGCGGATGATCAACGCCATTTCAGCCCCATTTAGGCTGTTCAAATTCATTCCACCCTAAATTACGTTAAATTTAAAGTTCTATCTAGGTACTTGAGGTACTGCCTCATGCATTTCACACGATCATCTCAGCCATAATCAGACCCAGTTTGAGTTATTCTGGACTATTTCTGTCGGTTCAGGTATGGACAGGTAAATTCTGGTTGAGGCCACACATCTTCACAGTAACTGTGCAGCCAGAATGTCTGTGGGGATGACGTCACAGTAGCTGACATATGGAGGTGGTTACTTACCTACTCCAGGTTCAGTTCAGGGTCCACTAGGGAGCATCCAACTTTAACAAAAGAAAGGTCTCATACAGTACAGCTATAATAAGAACATAAGAACATAAGAAGTGAGGATAACTGCAGTAGGCCGGTTGGTCCATGCTAGGCAGCTCCTAGAAGAGTAACTGAACTACTAGAATGAGATAAGGATAGCAAAGAAGAAGGCTCTCCCCCGCCCTCCAAACCCTCCAGCCGAAGCCGGCAGGAAAAAGTCAGAAAGAACACCACGCCGTATAGAAAAACTGGCGTGGACATTTTACAGGAAAGTGTGAAAGGAGAATAGAGACTATCATAGTGTAACCTGAAAAGGAAAAATTATGAATTAGTATTGCTTATAAGATTTTCTTTTTTCTATATCCACCCCTTATTTGTCATATGCTTATCTAGCCTATGCTTGAAACTCTCAATGGAAGAGGCAGCAACTACTTTACTAGGTAGCTTATTCCATTCGTCTACTACTCTATTACCAAACCAATTTCTGCCTATTTCCTTACTGAAATGGAATTTTTCTAGTTTGAAACCATTATTTCTAGTTCTATCCTGTATGCTCACTTTAAGTACCTTGCTGATATCTCCCTTATTTATACCCTTCATCCACTTAAACACCTCAATTAAGTCTCCCCTTACTCTACGCCTCTCTAGCGAATGCAGACTTAGTAATTTCAGTCTGTCTTCATATGACAGGTTCCGGACGTCATGTATCATTTTAGTCATTCTTCTCTGTACATTTTCTAACGAATTAATATCCATTCTATAGTAAGGACACCAAAATTGTACTGCGTAGTCTAAATGTGGCCTTACTAATGCTAGATAAAGTTTCAGTATTACTTTAGATGATCTATTGCTCACGCTTCTCGAAATAAATCCTAGGACCCTATTTGCTTTATTTCTCGCATTAATGCACTGTTGCCTAGGTTTAAGATCGTTACTAATCATAACTCCTAGATCTCTCTCGCATTCCGATTTGCTAATTTCTTTGTTATCTAAGCTGTATTTAGTATCTCCAATGGTCTTGCCTACGTTAAGTACTTTACATTTTTCAACGTTAAATTCCATTTGCCAAGTTTTAGACCATTTGGACAATGTATCGAGGTCTTTTTGTAAGTAATGGCAATCGTCAGTCGAGTTAATGATACGCCCTATTTTTGTATCGTCGGCAAATTTGCTGATTCTGCTATTGACTCCTAAGTCTAGATCATTTATATATATGATAAATAATAAGGGACCGAGTACTGAACCCTGTGGTACACCGCTAGTTACTAATCCCCAGTCCGACTTAGTTCCATTTATTAATACTCTCTGCTTTCGTCCTTTCAGCCAGGATTCTATCCATTTTAAGATATCGCCGTCTATACCGTGTGCTCGAACCTTTCTAACTAACCTTTCGTGTGGGACTCTATCAAAAGCTTTACTAAAGTCCAGATAAATAACATCGTAAGCTTTATTGCTATCTACTGCCTCATAGACCTCCGAGTAGAATGACAACAAATTTGTGAGGCAGGATCGTCCTTGCATGAATCCGTGCTGACTTTCGTTTATAAGATTAAATCTTTCTAAGTGTTCTCTAATCCTATTTGCCAAAATTGACTCTAACATTTTTCCTACTATTGACGTTAGACTTATCGGACGATAATTCGACGCAGCTGATTTATCACCCTTTTTAAAGATGGGCACTACGTTTGCGGTTTTCCACGCCTCTGGAACTTCTCCTGAACTTAAAGAGTCATTAAATAACGTTAAAAGTGGCTGACCTAATTCTTCTTTGGTTTCTTTTATAATTTTTGCATATATATCGTCCGGACCTGGCGATTTTTGAGGTTTTAACTTATTAAATTCTTTCAATACGTCCTCCTTACTAATGGTTATTTTACTAAGAATATTTTCCGTATTCTCATGGTAAATATTTGCTGCTTGAGGGACCAGGCTTAGATTTTCCTTGGTGAATACTGATATGAAATAATTATTTAGGATGGAGCACATTTCTTTATCTTCACTGGTAATGTCACCTGATTCTGTTCTGAGTGGTCCTATCCTATCTTTATTTTTCGTTCGGTACATTTGATAAAAACCCTTGGGGTTTACTTTTGATTCACTTGCAACCTTAATTTTATAACTTCTCTTTGCTTTTCTTATCTCCCTCTTTACTTCTCTATTTAAAATTGTGTACCGGTTACGTAAGTGTTCCTCTCCACGTTTTATTTTTCTATATATTCCATTCCTTTGGCCTATGAGAGATTTTAATCTGTTGTTTAACCATCTTGGTTCTGAATTGTTAGTTCTAAACGGTTTTGAAGGAATATATCTATCTTGGCCTCCGTGTATTATATTTATTAACTCGTTATACTTCTCACTGGTCGAACGTCTGTTTGGTACTGGAGCTGAGTTAATTTCCGTCACCTGGACTACATTCCTATCTACCACCTCCCCCCTCACAGACACCTGACGGACATCCCCACGTGCTTCCTGTGCCTGACCTATGACCTGGGGATCCCCACTGACCTGACATTCCCTCAAATAGCTAATCTCCCTGTGGAATACCGTTCGAAAATAAGCTCTTAAGCCATCGAAATCTCCTAGACGAAAATTAGGAACGGTGGAGGTATTTTCAGTGGAACAGACATCCCAAATAAATTTGAACTTAATTTCTTCATGATCGCTATTACCAAGTCGTCCACCAACCTCTATATCGCTAATGATATTTTCTTTATTAGCTAAAACCAAATCTAATATATTATTACCTCTGGTGGGCTCCCTGATATACTGATAAAGGAAATTATCCTGTACTACCTCTAGAAATTCCTCTGACTCTGCATCTCCTGTCTGATTTCTCCAATCTATCCTTGGCAGATTAAGGTCCCCAACAATTATTAATAAGCTGGACTGTGATGCTTTCCTAATTTCCTCCCAGAGGTATTTACTATCAGCTCTACTTAATTTTGGAGATCTGTAAATTGCTCCTAAGACTACTTTCTCCCTATTGTTACTAATTTCAACCCAGACACTTTCTGTGTCCCTATTTACTTTAATGTCTGCTTTATTGTAACAGTTTAATGAATCCTTTACATAAATAGCTACCCCTCCCCCCTTTCTTCCCCGACGGTTTGACGCAAAAATATTATAGCCTTTTATCTGATATTCTGCTAAAATTTCTCGAGTGTCTGTATTCATCCAAGTTTCACTAATAACGGCAATGTCTATTTTCTCTGTACAAATTAAAGCCCTCAGTTCATCCATTTTATTACGTAAACTCCGGCTGTTTGTGTAGTACACTTTCAGATTATTACGAGTAGTTATGCCTTTACCTTGGCATTTACTGTTATTTATTTTATTACTAACTGGGAAACTCTTTACTTTACTAATATAACAATTTTTTGTACTATCGCTTATCGCCCTTCTATCATCGCTTGTTCTATCATCTA
Source organism: Coenobita brevimanus (assembly GCF_032717465.1). NCBI lineage: Eukaryota > Metazoa > Arthropoda > Malacostraca > Decapoda > Coenobitidae > Coenobita > Coenobita brevimanus. The sequence goes on from NC_137041.1 coordinate 15,014,543, forward strand.
TCATCGCCTGCTCAATTTGAGGTGCCTGAGTGTGATGTTCAAGTCACACCGACACATCGACATAACTATACACCTGATAATAGCACGCTAAAATGCCCTGCTATGTTCACAAGTTAGCTAGTTGGTGACACTAAGAATTTGTCGTGTATGTGTGTGTGTGTGTGTGTGTGTAATTCACCGGGTCGGTCAGGATCACCTGATGGTCGTGATCGTCAGCATTTTACCCTCCCGGAAGGGAGCTGAGAACTCATATAGTCCGATCTAAGGGCAAGGCTGTGACCTTCACACACTCACACACCCGTCCCCTTGCTCAAGGGGGACAGTAACCACCCACTTCGTCAGTGAAACTTTTCGCAACCTGAGCGAGGCGCGAACTCCCGTCTACCAGATGGCAAACCCACCCCTGAATCACATCATCTTTACGTTTCTGCCCGGAATCGTGCTAAGTCTGTTCTTCGCTCTACCAAAAATAATTTCATCCATACTAAATGCTCTCAACTCTCCGACTCGAATTCTTCCCGCTCCTTCTGGCATCTTGCCAAAAATCTTTCTAACAACTTTACCTCATCATCCTTCCCTCCTCTTTTCTACTCTGATGGTTCTGTAGCTATTTCTTCTACTGATAAAGCAGATCTCTTCGCACAGACTTTCTCCTCCAAATCTACCTTAGACGATTCCGGTGCTGTTCCTCCATCACTTCCCCCCTCTGACTTCCTCATGGCTGACATTAAAATTTCTTCAGTTGATGTATTTTCTGCCATCACTGGCCTCAGTACTAACAAGGCATATGGGCCTGATGGGGTCCCTCCTGTTGTTCTCAAGAACTGTGCTTCTGTGCTTACACCCTGCCTAGGCAAACTCTTTCGCCTTTGTCTGTCAACTTGTACCTTTCCTTCTTGCTGGAAGTTTGCTCTCATTCAGCCAGTCCCAAAGAAGGGTGACCACTCCCAACCCTCCAACTATCGTCCAATTGCTTTAACGTCCTGTATTTCAAAAGTTTTCGAGTCAATTCTTAATAGAAAAATTTTAAGACATCTTTCCTATCACAACCTTCTTTCCGATCGTCAGTATGGGTTCCGTCAGGAACGCTCCACTGGCAAGCTTCTCACCTACCTTTCAGACTCCTGGTCATCCTCCTTTCGGGACTTTGGCGAAAGCTTTGCCATTGCACTTGACATCTCAAAGGCTTTCGATCGAGTCTGGCATAAATCTTTAATTTCCAAACTGCCCTCCTACGGTTTCTATCCTTCTATCTGTGCCTTCATCGCTAGCTTCCTTTCTGGTCGTTCTATAGCCGCTGTTGTAGACGGCCATCGTTCTTCCCCTAGATCTATCAACAGTGGTGTTCCTCAGGGCTCTGTCCTATCACCAACTCTCTTCCTTTTATTCATCAATGATCTTCTAAGCTGTACATCTAACCCTATCCACTCATACGCTGACGACTCCACCCTTCACCTTTCCATTCGGTTCCCTCAACGCCCATCTCAACAGTTACTTCAACAAGCAAGGGATGAGGCTGTGGCACACCTAATGTCTGATTTGGCTCGTATCTCTGACTGGGGTAAAAATAATATGGTTGTCTTTAATGCATCTAAGACTCAGTTCTTACACCTATCAACCCGACAAAATCTTCCACAGGTATACCCACTAATGTTTAATAATATTCAGCTTAATCCTGCATCATCCTTGAACATGCTTGGGGTTTCATTTACTCGGGACTTATCTTGGAAAGATCATATTACATCTCTTGTAAAATCTGCTTCCAAGAGATTGGGTGTGCTAAGCCGACTCCGCTCTTTCTTTACCCCTGCACAATTGTTGACTCTATACAGGGGTTTTATCCGCCCCTGTGTGGAGTACAACTCTCATGTGTGGGGAGGCTCCCCACATACAGCTCTTCTCAATAGGGTGGAGTCAAGGCTTTTCGTCTCATTAACTCTCCTCCTCTTACTGACTCCCTTCAACCTCTGTCTCTTCGCCGCACTGTTGCATCTTTATCTCTTTTCTATCGCTACTTTAATGATCACTGCTCCTCTGAACTGTCTGCTTGCATTCCTCCACCTCTACGACGGGCGCGTAGCACCCGTCTGGCAGCAAACTCTCATCCTTTTTCTGTCCAACTCTCTAATGCAAGAGTTAACCGTTACTCCCAGTCTTTCATTTATGCAACAGGTCAGCTCTGGAACTGTCTCCCTCTGTCTGTATTTCCTGCTGCCTATGATCTCCAGTCTTTCAAACGCAGTGTGTCCAGGCATCTCAAAATGATTGGATCTTGAATTTGGCTCTATATTGTATTTTGTTATTCTCTTGGAGGGAACTGTTACTGCGGGCTCATGGCCTTTGGTTCCTTCTTCCTCGCATAAAAAAAAAAAAAAAAACGAGAACGTTACCACTGCACCACTTTTGATGCTCCACCTTAATTGGTTTTGCAGGTACAGCAATGGGTGTTGCAGTTTTGCTGTGCGGGCCAGCTGATTGTCTGCCGCACGCTGCCGCCTCTTCTCCTCTGCCTTCGTCGTCGCCATATTATTTACTGTGTCATTTTACACGTAGGTACAGTTACACTACAACTGTCACACCTACACCGTGTATTACATACACCACGCTACACAACAATTAGTTGTTAGTGTAAATGTAGCGAATTTTCGCTCAGTTTGACCTGAGTACAGGATTTTCACCGTCGTCACGGAGTTTTTCCCTCAAGCTTGCTTCTATTAACGTAAATACGATTTTTTTTTTTTTTTGGTGTGTGTGTGTGTGTGTGTGTGTGTGTGTGTGTGTGTGTGTGTGTCCTGACCTGCCTTTACAGTGTGTAAGTCAGTGCAAACACAAACCACTGGGGGAAAAAGGGGAGTGCTGATGAAAAAGCTCATGTGTACTGTGAAAAACAAGAATAAAGCCCACTGGCTACCCCACGCCCCTCATGCAAGACGCCCGTGCTCTGACACACACACACACACACACACACACACACACACACACACACACAAGAAAAATACGTGGATATGGGTATGGAAACAAATCATAGGGGGAAAAAGCGGGTGTACTGATGGAGGGAGAGAGAGAGAGAGAGAGAGAGAGAGAGAGAGAGAGAGAGAACACCGGTGGGAGATAGGAGACAAAGACGGGGCTCGCTCAGGTCACCACAGGGCAGGTGAGGGTAAGGGATAAACGGACGAAGACGGGGCTGCCGGAAATCAAGTGTGCAGAGTGAATTGCACCTATTTCCTTTCTCTAATAAATCTATTTCCATACTCATGAGATGTGATTATGGAAGATGACTAACAATCTGTTGTCGGATGAGGTCGAGGAAGCCTAATGTTCAAATATTGTGGGTGATGCATCGGGGTTGTCACTTTAGCGGGGTTAAGTTTCAGATTTCCAGCATTCCTCGCATTCCTTTGGCATTGTATAGTAAGGAAGACATGGATATGGATGAAAGAGTTATGTTCAAGTCATATAGGCACACAACATATGGTTGGGATAACAGCTGGCTAAAATGCTGTCATTATTATACTGTGGTGGCTCATATAAGGGTGGTTTCAATAAAGCGGGGTCAAGGTTCAGGTAAATTATCCTTCCTTCCTCAGATTCATTTGAAACTGTACAGTACTGAATGCAATATGGATGGATGTGGATTACAGTGTTATGGCCGTCATATAGACACATAACTGTACATGGGATAATAGCTAGCTGTAAATCGTGAAATGGTTGAAGAGTCTCATTATGCTTTTTTTTTTTTTTCCCCAATAAAAGGCGTATGGGGAACTATGGTTTGAATGTCTTTCATTTCCAAGGCCGTGGTAGCTCAGTGGTAAACGACTGAATGATGACAAAGACAGGGGGTTGGCTATGGAAGTGCATCGAGGGTTTTTTATCATTTTGTTTTATGATTTTTTTTTTAAATACTCATGTCATTTACCCGAGAAAAATGACACCGTTCATTATGCCAATACCCTCTTCAGGCATAAAATGATCCACAGGTATACATGGCGAGTGATGAGAAGGGTGGGTGGTGAACTGAATGAAAGGAAGGCAATGATTGATTATGTGTGTGTGGATGAAAGGATGCAAGATGTGTAATGGATGCAAGAGTTTATAGAGGTTGGGGGAGTGGACTTTCTGACCACTACATGATGGTGGCCAGAATTAGAATTCAAGTAAGATGGAGGAATAGAAGAAGGGAAAGACGAGAGGAAGAAGTAGTTGCAAGGAGAGTGGAAAGGTTACAAGAGGATGAGAAAAAGGCAAAGTATAAGAGAGAAGTGGAGGAACGATAGGGCAAATATGAATCGGAGCAGATGGGAGACGTGCAAGGTGTGTGTAGGATATTTACAGAAGAAATATGAGCAGCATGTGATGTGGTGTGTGGAAGGAAGAGAAAACGGAGGGGGGTGCAAGGAACAGCGTGGTGGACTGAAGAGGTGAAACAGGCTGTGGCACAAAAGAAGAAAGCATACAATGAATGGATGAGAAATAGAGGCGTGGAAGAAGTTGAGAGGCGGAAGAGAGAGTTATATGTAGAAAGAAAGAGAGAGGTGAAAAGATTAGTAAGAGAGGAGTAAGAAGAGAGTGGACGAGGAATTTGGAAGGAATTTGAGTGTAAAGTGGAGGGACTGTAAGAAAATGTTCTGGAAAGAGGTGAAAAGAGTAAAACAGGGTGGAAGTGAAATTAGCAGGGGAGTGAAAGATAAAAATGGTAGATTACTAGTGGAGAAGGGAGAAAAAGTGAGCAGATGGAGGGAACACTTTAAGGAATTGTTGAACGTAGTATAAGTGGCTGGGGAATGGCTGAAAGAAGGAGGGAGGTGAGAAGACAGGAAGAAATCAGTAGGATAGAAGTTGTGGAAGCAATGAAGAAAGTTAAATTGGGGAAAGCCCCAGGAATTGATGAAGTGTGTGGTGAAATGCTGAAGCATGGGAGAGATAGTAGTAGAATGGATGTGGAAGATGTGCAGATTGGCCTGGGAGGAAGGTAGAGTCCCGGAGGATTGGAAGTCAGGTATAATTATTCCCTTGTACAAAGGAAAAGGGGAAAAAGAAGTGTGTGGTAATCATAGGGGCAATTGTCTTCTTAGTATAATAGGAAAAGTGTATGGTAGGATACTTATTGACAGAGTTAGAGAAAGAGCAGAGAAATTAGTTGGAGAAGAACAGGGAGGCTTTAGGAAGGGAAGAGGTTGTGTAGATCAGATATTCATTCTTAGATCTTTAGAGGAAAATTTTCTAGAGAAGGGAAAGAAGTTGTATGCGGCTTTCATGGATTTGGAGAAAGCATATGACAGGGTGGATAGACAAGGATTGTGGAAAGTGTTATGAATATATGGAGTAGATGGGAAGTTGTTGAATGCTGTGAAGAGTATGTACGATGGTGCGAAGGCTGCAGTGCATGTAGATGGTGAACTAAGTGAATTTTTCTCTTTGAAAGTTGGGTTGAAACAGGGATGTGTCATGTCTCCTTGGTTGTTCAATCTGTACATGGATGGGGTAATAAAAGAGGTACAAGGTAGGGTAGTGGATGTTGGAGTGGCCCTGGTGAGAGAAGATAGTGTTTGGAAACTCCCTGTACTGTTGTTTGCAGATGATACTGTGTTGTTGAGTGAAGACGAAGGGGAGCTGCAAGGCTTGTTGGATGAGTTTGGGAGAGTGTGTAAGAAACGGAATCTAAAGGTGAATGTAGGGAAGAGTCAAGTGATGGTCTTTGAGAGAGGTGAAGTCAGTGAATGTACAGCGAGGTTGGATGGTGAGGAATTGGAAAATGTGAGTAGGCTTAAGTACTTGGGTAGTGTGATGAGTGAGGATGGAAGTTTGGAGGGTGAAGTGCTTGAAAGTGTACAGCAGGGAAGAAAGGTTGCTGGTTCTTTGAAAGCAGTGATAAGAAACAAGGAAGTGAGCATGGAAGTGAAAAAGTTACTACATGACAGTATTGTGATACCAACTCTAACGTACGGAAGTGAAGCTTGGACGTTGTTGGAAGGACATAAGTCAAGAGAGAGAGCAGTGGAAATGAGTTATTTAAGAGGAGCCTGTGGAGTCACATGGAGAGACAGGCTGACGAATGAGGATGTAAAGGAGCATTGTGGTGTTGATGTGGATGTGATAGGAAGCGTTATGAGGAACACACTGAGGTGGTTTGGCCATGTGGAGAGGATGGAGGGTGAAAGACTGAGGAAGTGAGTGTATGTGAGTGAGGTGGAGGGGGGAAGAGGGAGGGGGAGGCCGAGGATGAGATGGAGGGATGGGGTGGAGAGGTATATGAGAGACGGGGGTGTGAGTTGGGAGCAGGGCAGTGAAATGGCGGGGGACAGGGCGACTTGGAGGCGATTTGTTTGTGGCCACCCCAAACGGGATTGAGGCGTCTGGCAATATATATATATATATATATATATATATATATATATATATATATATATATAATTTCTTAGTTATTATTTATTTATTATTTATACACTCAGACTCTCCTTGCCATAAAAATATAACGTTGAACATAGCATGTATTGCAACAGTATGGTTGGAGGTAGAAATACTCCCGTCACTGCTTGCTACATCCACCCTCCATCGTGACTGGCAGGTGTTTGACCAGGGAGACGGTGAGATGGAGTTTACAGGTGTCGCTGTGACCTACAATCTGTCCCACTTTGGGAAGTAGGTCTGGGGCAGATGTAGGTGTATTGCACACACTCAGGAATGTCCAGATATAGGTGTTTCGAAGCTTACGGGTTAAAATCAAAGTTTTCTTGCAAAAAGAATAGCAACAATTGCAAAAACTTCTAAGCATGCAAAAGCACTATCATAGACCCTGCGTCTGAGGATGCAGATAAAAGTTTTCCATTATATGAAATAATCAGAAAGACAACACATGTCTGTTACCTTCAGAATTTTTATTTTCGCCATTCTTGGATTAACCCCTACACCGCGGGGATATTTTTGCGCTCCTTGTACGTTCAACGAGGGTATTCGTGCTCCAACTGACTTTTTAAAATTTTTGCCAAAAATCTGTTATTAGTCCTAGAATATTATAATTATATAAGCATATGGCACATACCTTCAGCTTTGTCCTGGGATGTTTGTTGAGCCTTTATCGTCTACCGTAGGACTTGTGGAGACTTCTGAAGTTGGGTAACGAAGTCTCCACTTTACACTTCCCAATACCCCGTAATATGGTTACCACTGCCTGATATTATAACTACAAACACCATTCTATGAATTTCAAGTAGTTTGGAATCCATATTCCAAAAAAAAAAAAAAATGTGAAAGCAATGTAAATTACGAGCACATACGAGCTTTCCTCCCGTGCTGGTTCCCTGATGGTATTCTGAGGCGGAGCTGTCATTTATTATTTATAAACACACTCACACTTTATATTCCTAGTACTTTATTACACAAATTTATACATACAATATTTATCTATAATTTTCTTTCAGTACTAGTAGTTTATTTTCACTCCAGGCATTCACTTTCTCGTTCCGGATACTACCGTAGAGAGCGAGGCTCTCACTTTCACTTTCATTTCTCCCAGTATTCATACATGCTAGAACAAAACTTTCACTTTCACTTTCATTACTCCTAGTATATATACTCGTATTCTTATATTACTACTTATTTACATTTCTATTTACATTCTCTATTGTATTTACATTATTTACATTCCATTTTATTTACACTATGTTATGCACTGTCACTTGCAGTAACTTATAAAACTATTTTCCACTGTTCAGTTATATTTACATTCACTGCTTTCACTTGCTGTTCATACATTATTTACATTTCCTGTTGCACTGTTTTACAGTCACCAGAAAGATCGTAGCCACTGTCCATCATTATCATTGATAAATTAGCCAGTTCACATTCCACAGCAGTCACTTAGCCCTTTACCCCTACACACGAGGTTTAATAGAGGTAGAGGACACAGGTGCATGGTGCTAAAAAGTGGCAGAATTGGACAGGCGCAAATCCAACGTGATCTCACCTTGAAAGACGACAGTAAACTGAATGTTGTGGCCTAGGGGCAGTGAAGGGTTGCCAGTGTCAGCGTGGTGACAGCTGCTAATATATACACTATGAAATGATTGGCGGAAAATCTAGAAAATACATAATAAATTAGGTAGTTCCAGGTGAATGTAAATATCACTTAGGCATCTCCCTTCCTTTCTTATATACATTTTTATCATGAGAACAGGTCATATGGCATATTTCAAGGGGAAATAAACAGGGAAAATTAGCGAACGAGTGCACGTGAGGTGTTGCCAGGTGATAATTAGCCCATTCCAGATGTAAGACAGTATCAATTACCTTTTCTCTCTCTTTTATATATTATTTTGTATAAGAATAGAGCAAAGGACACATTTCAATGGATAAAATGAGTGGAAAAATCCGTCCAGGATTTATGTAGCACGGCACAGCTGGTCAGGCAGGAGGAGAGGATAATGGAGGCCCCCCCAGAAATTGAAAGTTCATAGGATGTTTGACAAACGTTTGTCAAAAGCTTGCAAGCCTGAAACCACAAGCCTAAAATGTGCTTTATACAAACCTGTAGCAAGCCTTATTCTGTAAACAATTTCGGGCATGCACAAGCTTTCGATGAGCTTGTAACAAACCTGATTTACATGCTTTCCACGAGCCTTGCAGGAGCTTTATACTAACCTTAATATGCTTGAAATAAGCTTGAAATAAGCTTTCTTTTCCCATTCAATCCAGATATTTATTGCCTCCTGGATAAATGGGTGACTCAGTCCAATTATGAGAGGAGTGAAAAAATGTAATACAGGTATATAATGACCAATTAAACACTGCAGGCTATAGTAGCCGCAGCGAGAAATGAACGCTGTGGTGGGGCAGGCGGGATGACCTGGGATTCCCCCACTGTTGCCATATCCACATGTCACCGACCATAGAGGTAGGATGTCACCGACCATCGGCCACCGCTGCAGCCCCGCTCCATGATCCTTACCCTGTGTCTCTGGCTTTCTCTTTCTCTCTCGGTTTCTATATAAACTGGTGTATTTCCGAAACTAATTATGAAATTATTATGACTTTTGTTCCACACCACCACTGAGGTAAAAATCAAGGAGAGTTTTCTGTATAAAGGTTTCCCCCCCCTTGTCTGAGGGCAGGTCAGTTCTGGCGAGTGTATAATTATAGGTCAGGCGGAGGTATCGGCAAGGCTGCACTCCCCCGCTCATATGCCACATTTAGGAGGGGGGGGAAACCTTTATACAGAAAACTCTCCTTGATTTTTACCTCAGTGGTGGTGTGGAACAAAAGTCATAATAATTTCATAATTAGTTTCGGAAATACACCAGTTTATATAGAAACCGAGAGAGAAAGAGAAAGCCAGAGACACAGGGTAAGGATCATGGAGCGGGGCTGCAGCGGTGGCCGATGGTCGGTGATATCCTACCTCTATGGTCGGTGACATGTGGATATGGCAACAGTGGGGGAATCCCAGGTCATCCCGCCTGCCCCACCACAGCGTTCATTTCTCGCTGCGGCTACTATAGTAATAGATCATGCACTGTAAGAAATTTTCATTTACATTATAAAAGTACGAAAATATAGGTTATATAATATCTTCCCTAAGTATAATGTCACAAAATATACTTGTCACAAAAACTACCAAATATTTGAGTATCAGAATAAAAATACATATATAAAAATGACACCATGAAGGGTATTATAAGAAGCAGATGAAGTAGTGTACAATAAGAAAACTGTGAAAAGAGATAATGCCCGGTTTAATCGTGATATAGGTGTAGCCTTTAGGACATAAAGAATGCACATAGGGTAGATACTGCGTGAAATTTTTTTTCGAATGATATCGAGGGTAATGTCAGTAGAGGTAGACCTCATTTAGCGGAGTTTACTGTACTGGGGAGAGGAAAGGAAGAGGAGTGTTTGAGGAAGTGAGGATAAAGTAGCTTGAAGGCAGTTCTCTCGTGGCCATCCCATTTGGGGTTTACCAGCAGAGAACGAGGCATTGGAAATAATGAGGAGGAAGTGACAAAAGTAAAAATCATGTAGACAGTACATACCAACCCATTCCTCTCTTTGCCCTTAATCATAAAAATGAAATCTAATTGATATCTTAAGTACATGAGATTACTGATTTACTAAGTAATATATACAGTATACCTATCTAGAGCCTCACACATTAATTGCATAAGAAGTGGCCACGAACAAACCGGCTCTCTGTCATACTGTCACCCATCATTTGCCTGCCCTCCCTTCAACTCAATCCCCCCCACTCATATATCTCTCAACTCCATCCCTCCCCTTCATCCTTGGTCTCCCCCTCATTCTCATACACATTCCTAGTCAGCCTTTCACTCTCCATCCTCTCCACATAGCCAACCACCTCATGGTATTTCTTCTAACACTCTCACATCCGCCTCAATATCAAAACGTTTGTTGACTTCCTCATTTGTCAGTCTTTCCACGTAGT
>NC_137041.1:15027483-15047483 GCF_032717465.1 Coenobita brevimanus
GGCAGAGAAGTAGACCCCTCAGTGCCAAATTCAGCTCTGTGCTTCTTGGTTGTAGCTCTGGTGGCAGTATTTTTCAAGTACGTGCACAATGCTGTTATTGCTTGTTTTCTGTCAATATCCAGGATTTTAATAGCAATCAGCACCACAATGTTCATAATCGATGGCATCCTTTGGCACATTGCAATTTTTTTGGTGCCTGACCTTCCTAAGGCGCTAATATATTGCCACACTGCATCTTCCGCTAAGCACTGCATTGTGGCCCAAACAACATCAACTGGGGTCACTTTAGCCTTCTTGCCTGGTTTAGGGACCAACTGCAGGAGGGTCTTTAATAAAGCATTTCTGTTTTTCTTGTAGTCTGTGTGTGTCTCTGCAAACAGCTGCTCCTGTTCGATGAGCTGTAGGCAAATAAAATCACATTAGCCAACAGCCATACCACGTTGAGTACACCGCTTCCCATCCAATCAGCAAAGTTAAGCAATGTTGGGTCTGGTTAGTACTTGGATGGGTGACCGCCTGGGAACACCAGATGCTGTTGGCATAACGTTCTCCCTACGTGTCAAGTGGGGTTGGTGGAGGATTAGTGCCCCTCCCTGTAAAACAATTAACTCTAAGCCCTTGGCCACCCCGTTTGGGATACATGGCGTCTAGCAATGAATGAATGAATGAGTATGCACTTTTATACCAGTAAATCTTTTTCATCACCCAGCTCGAACAAACCTCAGCTCTAAGCTAGAATAATGGTGGATTGAGCCTGTATAGGTTTCTATATGAGGGGTGGTTGGAATTTACTGATCACTTGATACGACTCAAGGCCATGTGAGGCTGGTCACCCTTGCCTTAAATGTCAGGACCGATTAGCTTAGCCACAGTCTCGTACACTCCTCGTAGGACAAATGAAGATTAGCTGATACATATAGATGAAAATTTAAAAAACTGATGCTGTCAGACAGTAGCAAGGATATCAAGCATGGCATGTGAACAGAGGAGGTGGAAGCACAGTAACAGAACTGAACAGAGTAACAAGAGGGTATTGACTTAAGGTGATTATATTAATAAATTATGTATTTCAAGACATGCCACAATACAGACAAGACAAATAACTTTTCCCCTATAGTACCATACGACTGTTGATTGTACAATATCACATGTTCTGTACCTCCCTGGCATGGGCCTCCATCCTATCTAACACCCACTACAACACCTTGCAGACCATACCGAACAACACTCTACACATCATCACTGGTTGCACCAGTACCACTCCCACAGCTTACTTACACTCTGAACCTAAAAGTCCTCCCTGTTCGAGAATATCTTGACATGAGAGGCATGCAATTCTACTCGGCAACTTGTGCTAACAGACAACACTCCCGTTATCATATGTGAGGCATATACCACAACTAGGTACATAAAGCAATCACCACCCACATATTACATGGCGCTCTTCAACAACATGCCAGCTCCACACATTCCAATGCAATCCAAATGCAAATAATTACTGACTGTGAGCAAGGAAGGGGACACAGCAATATTACACAGGACAATGATAAGCATCTATGTGAAGTGCTGGGAAAGAATTATTGAGACAGGAGCTATTAAGAGGGCATGCATGCTCAGATAGCAATAAAGCAATGCCTTCCCTTTCCCAGTGCTGTACAGGCAAAATCACTCTAGTGCACTTGTGTCAACACAAGCCTAACTCGGGTAACACCACCACCACCATAACCACTACTGATGCTTGTAGGTAGCCAAAATACTGTACATGATACTTAGTACCAATAATCTCCAGGTAGTATGACTGCCATTGTTCCATCACTTGTATTTTTGATGAAATGTTGCATGTTCTCTCTGGATGCCCTGTAATCATGAATGCATCTGCTTAAATGTGTCGTCATTTTATTTATTTATTTTTCATTAACATATGACATGCAAGGTTTACAGAGGCTGCACATGTAAAACATTTGCAAGAGACTGACCAAGAACCAGATGGAAAGACAAGCTGAAAGAGCATGTGGGAAGAGGTTGCTGCTGAATGGGGACATGAATGTTTGGAAGTCTTCATGGGTATCTCATACACAATATGACACAAGGCCAAAAACAGCTAGACAAATTTAGGTAGATATATGAATACAAAATGAAAGAAACTGCAGTAATGTAAGTACAATAGTGCAGACATATTGTCAGAAAGTCCATAAAATATATAAAGTAGCTGTCTCTTGGAAAGAATGTTACCACAAGATGAATATGGTACCCTTATAAGGCAAATGAAATAACAAAACCTTTGTTCAACAGAGCTACAGGACAAAATACTATGTAATTTACTTATTTCTTCTAGTGTTTTAGCTTTGAAGCCAAGTGAAATCAGCACATCGAAAGAGTTATCAATATGAGCTGAATCTGAGTCTTCAGAAGCTGGAGACAGCCGTCTACTGCCATCTACCTTTTCTTCTACTCTCTGCAGCTGCTCCTTTATGTCTCTGAGCATAAGCAGCATGTCCTGCAAAATATAATTCAAAAGTAAAAAGCAGGCTTACAGCAATTAAATATATCTGTAGCTAAAACAAGGCAGAGATGAAATCTTATGTATATGGTGAATACAGTCCATTTACTACAAAAAAGAACCCCCCCCACACACACACATACACTCAGATCACACTTCCTTTAGAAAGGTTCCCCAAATCTCAGACTTACCCTACCTACCCACATGACCTTTTCTAATCACAGATACATTTCTGTGTTGAATATCATTATTAATTATGGCTAAGCTGTGTGGCAAAAAGTCACTAATAAAGCGAGGTGCCGTGGAAGAAAATTAACTCACAGAAATAATGCACTGTTCTTGATGGACACAGACATGGTCTTTGTGACTCTTATCTTTCAGAGTCATGTTAACAGCAGGAAGATCATTTGGTTTATGTGTTGCTATGATGGCCTGCTTGTCAGAAGCATGTGTAGGACATCTAGCAGTTGACCTTGCAGTAGCCTGACCTGTAAACATACCAGTAATAAGTGTCATCATATATATATATATATATATATATATATATATATATATATATATATATATATATATATATATATATATATATATATATATATATATATATATATATATATATATATATATATATATATATATATATATATATATATATATATATATATATATATATATATATATATATATATATATATATATATATATATATATATATATATTGTAATGCTAGGTGAAATTAGGCTCGACTTCTCTTTCCTATTACACCTAACGTGGAGCGGGGTCCTCATTCGAGACCGGAGCTTAGTGCAATAAAGAGAGGCAGGACACAAAAACTCTAGGCAACAACCTTTACACATATATTACCACAATCAGACACAGGACAAGTCAGCAGATATTACAGCACAATACATAGCAATATAAAACCTTATCTAGGATATGGGTATCTCGCAGGATACTTGCTTCTCTGACAGTAATGACAACTCAATCAATCCTAGTGTATCAAGGGTGCAGTGAATATAGGCGCGCGCGGGAGGCGCGGGGGGGGGGGTGAGTCTCACGAGGAGGAGATAGGGGAGGGTGCGGGGAGTGACTTGTGACGGCTAGGGGAAAGTTATGGTAATACTGGAGAGAGGCAGATATTAGCCGTGAAGTTTATACGGTTTCCACTAGCCGAGGGACTTTGGTAATTGATTTTATTCTTGATTCACAATTACTCGGGATAGTGGGATGAGAGAGAGTGATATACAAGATTTATGGGCAGCGTGGGGGAGGGAGAGAATACCATTAATACTCTCTTTCACAATATTCCTTTAGAGCTCACAGTAATAGAGGTATGTCATTACAGAGGAATCTCTAGGCGGCACAGGCTTACTAATTGTATAAAAGGGACGTCACTCATAAATATAGTTCATCAGATCTTGTTCCACACACTCGTCCTTTAGTTTCCCACTGTGATCTCATTCGCCCCGATATTCACTATATGAAGTCACTGCACAATACTTATACTAGGGGAAATCACACTTAACCTAAATCACTCGTACTGCAGTATCACACGTATTCATCATGGGGATAGGCGGGAACATGTCGTCGGTGATCCTGCTGGGCTAGGGGCACCGCCAATGTGAGGCGTGCCAAGAGGGCACGGGATAACTCGTAAGGGCGTCCTCTCGAGTCCTGGGCTACCCGTGGCTTCCGGGCTGGGCTCAGGAGTGTGGCCCTCGGGACTGGGGCCGAATAGCTCCAGGAACCTCTGTTGTAAGTCTCGGCCTGTAGTGAGAGCCTTACGGCGTCATGGGGGCGTATGGAGATCTCACCCGGGTGTCCTGGGGAGAACCAAGAGAGACTGCGGACTGCGGTCTCCAGCATCTAGGGGCGCCGACAGAGGAGGACTGCGGCAGCGACTTCCACTGGGGCCCGTCAGGTGCGTCTGCTCTAGAGCCAGACGTAGGGAGCAGCGACCAGAGGAGGCTGTGAGGCCTGTCTGGGTCACTCTGGAATGGGAAGGCTGGGCTCTAGTCTCCTGCCGTAGTGACGTCTCTCTCCTTGCCTCTTTCTGCACACCCTCGGAGCGACAATAGATCGTCTCACGAGGAAGGGAGCGACAATGGGCCGTCTCTACCAAGACACTCTCGGAGCAACAATAGGTCGTCTCACGAGGAGGGGAGCGACAATAGGCCGTCTCTACCGGAGCACTGTCGGAGCGACCATAGATCGTCTCACGAGAATGGGAGCGACAATAGGCCGTCTCTACCGAAGCACTGTCGGAGCGACCATAGATCATCTCACGAGGATGGGAGCGACAATAGGCCGTCTCTACCGGAGCACTTTCGGAGCGACCATAGATCGTCTCACGAGGATGGGAGTGACAATAGGCTGTCTCTACCGGAGGGGTGCCGTCTGGAGTGCCTATGACAACTCCACCCCTCACTGGTTCAACAATCCCCTCCATGAAGGTAGTGTCTATCTCCTACGGCGGCGAAGGCGTGGTGGCTGCATGACATAGGGGCGCAAAGCCCAGGCTGACATATGTCGCTGTTGCCGGGAGTGGTTCTGACTGGTGGCAGCTACCCCGTGGGGTCCAGGTGGGGGTGTCGGTACATTTTCGGGCATACTGAGCTGTATTTTGCTTGCCCTGTTGTCGGGGGCACTATGGTATATTTCGGGGGCACTGTTCTTTAAGTCACGCATTTTACCACTCTCCCCCTGTAAAAAGTCACGTCCTCGTGGCTGGAGGTGGAATGCTTGTGTGTTGGAGGTGGTGTACACGGGCTGGAGGTATTGCAGCATAGTTTGCCAGGCAACGGTGTAGGGGTTTTCTTCTTGTTCTGGGTTGCAGGTGAGGAAGAGTGTGAAGGCGGTGGTGGTAGACTGGAGGAGGGTTAGCAGGTGGTGTGGCCTGCGGAGTCTGTGGTTCCTGCCAAGGGTAAGTGCTCATACGGCCCGCTTCACTCTCATCTTGCTTGGTGTGGCTGTCGGTGTGGTTGGAAGCTGAATACTGGATACCGTGGGTAAGGGCCGGGTTTTGTGCCGTGGTAATGCGGCGTTGAGTCTCTGGGGAGTACAGGTAGAGGAGATTTGGGCCTGATGTAGCTTGATGGTGTGAAGTCGTGGAGAGGTGGGTGGTGTAGGGGTGTGGGTGTATCAGGTGGGTGGGCATGAGAGTTGGCCAGAGGGGGTGGTAGTGGTGGTTCTGAGGGTGGGTGTGGGTGGGGAAGTAGGCGTGTGGGGTGGGCGGGGTCAGTTAGCACGGGCTGTTGCACATGTTGGGGGCGCGGTGGAAGGTGAGATCATCGGAGTGGGTGTGCGTAGGTGTGGAGGGGAGAGGGCGGTGGTAGTGGGTTGTCCTGTGGGGGTGGCAGGGTGGGCGGGGCACGTGGGCTTGGGTGGAAAGGGTGAGGCGGCGGAGGGAAGGGGTGAGGGTGAGCGAGGTGTGGCGGGTGAGATGTAAGGTGAGGTGCGGGGGGGGGTGGAGGCGGTGGAGGCTGAGGTGGTAGGGGAGGTGGAGGGGGATGGCGAGGAGGAAACATAGCACTCGTATGTGGAAGTGACAGGCGGTGCGGGAGCAGGGGGAGGTTGGGGGTGTGGGGTCGGTAGTGGTGGTGAGGTGGCAGGAGAGTTGGCTTGGAGGGTAGGCGGCAAGGAGGGAGTGCGATCTTGTGGCACCATCCTGGTGTTTGGTGGTGGGGTGGTTTGGGCGGTAGCAGGGTTCTGTGCTAGTGGTGTGGGGTGGGCGGTGGGTACGAAGCTAGGGGATGGTGCAGGTGTGGGGTTGATGGTGGACGGTGTGCAGTGCTGGAACCGTGGTGGCTTGGCAGGGGCTGTGGAGTGGGATGTGGCAGGTGGTGTGTGTCGTCGGAGGCGAGGAAAGGTGGGGTGAGGTGTAGGGGGAGAGGGAGCTGGTGGTGGTGGGGAGATGCGGCCTCGCGGGGTTGTCTGAATGTTTGGGGATGGGGTGATGCAGGTGGTAGCAGGGGGCTGAGCTCATGAGAGAGTGATGGGTGGTGGGGTGCGGGATGTGGTGGGCGGCGAGGCATCTGGTGGGGTTATTGGGGATGAGGTGGTGGTCCGTGGGGATGGTGAGGTTGAAGGTGGGGTAGGGGAGGTGAGCGAGGAAAAAAAGGTGGGTGGGGATGAGGAGGAGGGTGTGATAGGGAAGGTGAATGAGTTAACCATGTGGGCGGGGAAAGCGAGCGGTGGTGAAGTGATGGTGGTGGGTGGTGCGGGGTGGTAGGTGGAAGGCAGTAGACAGGGGGAGGTGGTTTTAGGAAGTAGGTTAGGGGAAGATGAGGAAAGGGTCCTAGGAGGCCTGTGAAGAGGGAGGCCGGTTTTGTGTTGAGGGGGTATAGTGGTGTGTGGGGTGGGAAGGTTAGAACTAGGGGCAGGAATAGGGGAAGGTAGAACAGAAGAGATAGTGAGAGGGGAGGAAAAGGAAAGATAACGTTCCCCCCTGTCGTAGACTGGGGGAGATGTGAGGTGGCCCCCGCCATTACGGTGGGATGCGGGGTCAATGGGGGGGCGCTTTTTGTGTTTCCTTTTTTATATTTTCTTCCCCTGAGGCTTAGGGAAATTTGCGTATGGTGGGGAGGTTTGTAAGCTCCCTCGTGTCATTTGGCTGCACTGGGCAGCTTCTAGCTGCTCACGGATGTCGTGGATTGGGCATCCGTGGTGGCACGGAGAAAATTCACACGGGTTGACGGTGATGAGGTCAACTGGGAATTGATTTATTTCGCTGATGCGTTGAGGGGTGGCATGGATGGCTAAAAGGCGCCTCATTAAACTGATATCTTTATCCAGGGCTCCCGCCGGTTCGTGTATTATGAAATGTTCTTTAATATAATCGGGGAGAATCCTGAGGAGTGTATAAACGTGAGTTGTTCCTAGGTTTGTTCATCTGCCTCCGGGTAGTCAGTGGTGACTCGGCGTCTTGCCAGAGTTAGGGTATCATTTAGATTCCCGTCAAATTTTAGACTATCCAGTTGGGATAGTGCCACTACTTTCCCTAATGATGGGGTGATGGCTTGTACAGTGAACTTTGTAAAGTTCTGCCAGGTGAGCTCCGGGACGATTTTCGGTGCTATGTTCGCCGCCGCTTTACCCAACAGTGGTAGTGTGATTGCAATTTTTTGTTGGTCATTTTCAAAGCCAATATCCAGTAAGGGTTTAATTATTGCCAGATATGTGTGTATATCATACTGGTTGGGGTCAAATTTGGGTAACTGAACGTGCGGTTTAGTTACCATTTTGCCAAATATTCCTGATTACCTCTCTTTTACGCCCGGGTCTAGAACCACCGCTGGCCACCAGTGTAATGCTAGGTGAAATTAGGCTCGACTTCTCGTTCCTATTACACCTAACGTGGAGCGGGGTCCTCTTTCAAGACCGGAGCTTAGTGCAATAAAGAGAGGCAGGACACAAAAACTCTAGGCAACAACCTTTACACGTATATTACCACAATCAGACACAGGACAAGTCAGCAGATATTACAGCACAATACATAGCAATATAAAACCTTATCTAGGATATGGGTATCTCGCAGGATACTTGCTTCTCTGACAGTAATGACAACTCAATCAATCCTAGTGTATCAAGGGTGCAGTGAATATAGGCGCGCGCGGGAGGCACGGGGGGGGGGTGAGTCTCACGAGGAGGAGATAGGGGAGGGTGCGGGGAGTGACTTGTGACGGCTAGGGGAAAGTTATGGTAATACTGGAGAGAGGCAGATATTAGCCGTGAAGTTTATACGGTTTCCACTAGCCGAGGGACTTTGGTAATTGATTTTTTTCTTGATTCACACTTACTCGGGATATTGGGATGAGAGAGACTGATATACAAGATTTATGGGCAGCGTGGGGGAGGGAGAGAATACCATTAATACTCTCACAATATTCCTTTAGAGCTCACAGTAATAGGGGTATGTCATTACAGAGGAATCTCTAGGCGGCACAGGCTTACTAATTGTATAAAAGGGACGTCACTCATAAATATAGTTCATCAGATCTTGTTCTACACACTCGTCCTTTAATTTCCCACTGTGATCTTGTTCGCCCTGATATTCACTATATGAAGTCACTGCACAATACTTATACTAGGGGAAATCACACTTAACCTAAATCACTCATACTGCAGTATCACACGTATTCATCATGGGGATAGGCGGGAACATGTCGTCGGCGATCCTGCTGGGCTAGGGGCACCGCCAATGTGAGGCGTGCCAAGAGGGCACGGGATAACTCGTAAGGGCGTCCTCTCGCGTCCTGGGCTACCCGTGGCTTCCGGGCTGGGCTCAGGAGTGTGGCCCTCGGAACTGGGGCCGAATAGCTCCAGGAACCTCTGTTGTAAGTCTCGGCCTGTAGTGAGAGCCTTACGGCATCATGGGGGCGTAGGGAGATCGCACCCAGGTGTCCTGGGGAGAACCGAGAGAGACTGCGGACTGCGGTCTCCAGCATCTAGGAGCGCAGACAGAGGAGGACTGCGGCAGCGACTTCCACTGGGGCCCGTCAGGTGCGTCTGCTCTAGAGCCAGACGTAGGGAGCAGAGGCCAGGGGAGGCTGTGAGGCCTGTCTGGGTCACTCTGGGATGGGAAGCCTGGGCTCTAGTCTCCTGCTGTAGTGACGTCTCTCTCCTTGCCTCTTTCTGCACACCCTCGGAGTGACAATAGATAGTCTCACGAGGAAGGGAGCGACAATGAGCCGTCTCTACCAAGACACTCTCGGAACGACATTAGGTTGTCTCACGAGGAGGGGAGCGACAATAGGCCGCCTCTACCGGAGCACTGTCGGAGCGACCATAGATCGTCTCATGAGGATGGGAGCGACAATAGGCCGTCTCTACCAAGACACTCTCGGAGCGACCATGGATCGTCTCACGAGAATGGGAGCGACAATAGGCCGTCTCTACCGAAGCACTTTCGGAGCGACCATAGATCGTCTCACGAGGATGGGAACGACAATAGGCCGTCTCTACCGGAGCACTGTCGGAGCGACCATAGATCGTCTCACGAGGATGGGAGCGACAATAGGTCATCTCTACCGGAGGGGCACCGTCTGGAGTGCCTATGACAACTCCACCCCTCGCTGGTTCAACAATCCCACTCCGTGAAGGTAGTGTCTTTCTCCTACCGCGGCGACGGCGTGGTGGCTGCGTGACATAGGGGCGCAAAGCCCGGGCTGACATATGTCGCTGTTGCCGGGAGTGGTTCTGACTGGTGGCGGCTACTCCGTGGGGTCCTTGTGGGGGTGTCGGTACATTTTCGGGCATACTGAGCTGTATTTTGCTTGCCCCGTTGTCGGGGGCACTATGGTATATTTCGGGGGCACTGTTCTTTAAGCCACGCATTTTAGATATATATCATTCAATCCTATGTTGCACCATGAGAAAGGTAAAAACCTGGGGCTAGGTAAGTTGGCCCTGACATTTAAGATGAGAGTGATCAACCTCACTCATCCCTGAATGGCATAATGTGAACAATAAACCCCAACCACCCTTAGGATATAAACCTACACAAGCTCAATTCGACTGCAGTACCTCAATTACCCAATAACCCACCAAGAGCCATAATTTGGTTACATAGTTAACACCCAGAGTAGTAAATGGTTTCCTGGTGTACAGGCAACCATTTGGCTTGTCACTCAGTGTAGAATCACCCATAGGCAGAAGGAAGAGGAAAGACTGAAGGAAAGAAAGACGAGGGAGTGTAAAGTCACCCGTAGGCAGAAGGAAGAAGAATGAATGAAGGTAAGAAAGACAAGAGGGAGTGTAAAGTCACTCATAGGCAGAAGAAAGAGGAATGAATGAAGGAAATAAAGACAGAAGAGGAAGGAAGGAAGACAGAATTGGGTAGACACCCAACGCAGCACCACATCGAGTGAATGGATGGTGAGCGCCCCCACCTACCATACATACATATATATATATATATATATATATATATATATATATATATATATATATATATATATATTGTTACATAGCCTATGATTTCATCATCCTTTGTGTAATTTTAACGCACAGTTGCTGCATGTTTGATCACGAGCGTGTTCTGCCTCAGTTCCCTCCTTCTACCGTTATAGTAGAGTAAGTCGTCATTTCTGTTGTCAGTGCGGGATTTTCATCTCTTTGTCCCCATGGCTTCATTTGCGCGTCCTTCTTACAAGTTGTATCAAGCTCTGCCAGCCCCTATATAATGAGCTCAGTCTCTGCATCATTGCCACTTAGATCTGCTCCTCATTTTGTTCACATCTCTGTCCTCCCCTGTACAGTTATTATTATTGTGAGTGCTCAAGAAATCTCCAAACATCTAGCAGCTGTGTGTAATTTGAGTATAACTGTTGTATTTTTTCTTGTACTGTGTAACATAGGTGTTAATTTGTAGGCCTAGTGAAGTTTTTGTAATTCATGTAGGGATCTTTATGTCCATCAGTTTTAATATTATTTTGTATCTGTAATAATTTATCTTGCATTCACTGAGTATTATCTGGTATCTCATTTTATCAGGGCTGACTTAGATGAATTTACTCATGCTAATTTCGTGTTAATAGAGGCTATTGCAGTTAACCATATATTTAACCTGTTTATTTGCCATAACATTATCCTTACGAGTCCTGAATGTTTTGTTGTTAGTTTAAGCATTAAACTTTAACTTGTAATTTTACCTAACTCTTTTGTTTTGAACCTGGAACTTTACGGGACAGTAGTGATTTTTAGTATTCTCACTTTAAGTGTACATTATCTTTCTCTGTTCCGTAACATAAATTTGGCGACCTCATATCAGGATATTCAGGATATTATCATAAGGATATTGCTTGATATATTGTGACTGTTACTTATTCATGATGTCTACTATTACTACATTTGATGAAGCCAAAGATTTTTTGTCAAATGTGCAAACAGTGTGTGATATAGAAAACAGAACAAAGAATGAACTTAAGATTGTTGCTCAACAATTGGGATTTGTTGTTCGCTCTCATCAGTCTAAAGATCAAATTGTTGCCATGATTAATGAAAGTTTGTTTAATGTAACTCCTCCAAATGAGCAAACGCAGATTGAATTAGCTAAGTTACAGCTAGCCCTGCAGGAGGCTCGTGTGAAGGAAGCTGAATTTCAAGCACAGGCTAAGGAGGCTGAATTTCAGGCAAAAGCTAAGGAGGCTGAGGCACAAGTTGAAATTGCTAGGATTCAGGCAGACCATGAGTATCGCATGAAACAAGGTGGAACTGGATCATCTAGCTCTGATGATTTTGATGTGGCTAAAAATGTTAAACTTGTCCCTCCTTTTAATGAATCTGATTTAACAAAGTATTTTCAGTTGTTTGAGAGGGTAGCTACAGGTTTTAATTGGCCTAAGGAGTATTGGCCAGTACTCCTTCAAACTGTTCTCACCGGTAAAGCTCAAGTAACTTATGCATCTTTGCCTCAGGATCAGTCTGATAATTATGATGTAGTTAAGAGCTTGATTCTTAAGGCCTATGAGCTTGTTCCTGAAGCTTATAGAGTAAAATTTAGGACAACTTACAAACAAGATAACCAATCCCATGTTGAGTATGCAAAAATCAAAGAAGATTTGTTAGAGCAGTGGTTAAATTCTAAGAATGTGGATTCTGATTTTGGTAAATTTAAGCAGATGATTTTGCTGGAGGATTTCAAGAGGTGGATTTATAAAGATGTAAGCCTATATCTTGATGAGAGAAGAAGAGATAATTTGTCTGATGCTGCAGTTTTAGCTGATGAACATGTTCTCACTCACAAGAGATATTCTAAAGAAAAAGGGAAAGCTGAGAGTAAGTACGTTGCCTCTACTCAGAGTACAGGTAACAGGAAAGAGAACAAAGATGATGTTTCTCAGGAAGTAAATACCAGCTTCACCTCTAGATTTCAGAAAAGTAAATGTACTTATTGTAGTAAGCTTGGTCATACTACGGAGAGATGTTTCAGGAGACAGCGTGATGTGAACAAAAAGGAGTCTTTAAATATTCAGTCAATTGGTCTAGTGTCCACTCTTGAGAGTTCCCAGAATTCTTTAACTGAGTTAACTGAACCTGCTTTGAGGGGTAACTTAAATTCTCATGATGGAGCTCCTCTTTTGAGCAGTAAAGTGGGTGACACTCTCAAGAGTTCATGTGCTAATTTCCTGTCTGATGGTTTTGTCAGTCCTCTGGACAGTAATGACAGGAAATCAGTTCAAATATATCGTGATACAGGTGCTTGCCAATCCCTTATGCTGACCAGTGTTCTAGGCTCTAATGTTAATTCCTCTGATGAAACTGTAATCTTACAAGGTGTAGGGAATAATTACTTCTCTGTCCCTCTGTGCAGAGTGAATTTAGAGTCTGGTTTTGTTAATGGTTCTGTTATGGTTGGGTTGGTTGAGACACTTCCAATGTCAGGTGTAACTTTCTTACTTGGAAATGATATTGGTGGAAGTCAAGTGTGTCCAGCTCCTCAGTTGTCTAGTGAGCCAGTGGCTGCGTCCCAGGATTGTGATGTCCCTGATGTGTTCCCTGCATGTGCTGTCACTAGGGCTAAGTCTAAAGTTACTGGTGATTTAGAGGATAATGATGATGATGATGTTATCCTAGCTGACACTTTTCTTGCTAATTTGAACCACTCACCAGATGAGGCAGTACCCCGTAGTGTTGATAATTTGTCTCGTCAAGAGTTGGTTGAGTTGCAGGTTGCCGACCCTGATTTGAAAGGTCTAGCTAACTCTGCTTACAGTGAAGAAGAGTCAGCCGGTGCTTCTACTTGTTATTATGTAAAGTCAGGAGTACTTATGAGGAAGTGGAGACCCCCAACAGCATCAGCCGACTGTGAATGGGAGGTTGTACATCAAGTTGTCATCCCTCGTGTTTGTAGGCAGGATATCATTCGAGTGGCTCATGATTCCAGTTTGGCAGGACACCTTGGAGTGAGGAAGACTGTGGCACGCATTTTGAAACACTTCTACTGGCCAGGTATCTTCAGGGATGTTTCCTGGTATTGTAAGTCTTGTCACACCTGTCAAGTTGTGGGGAAGTGTAATCAGACCGAAAAGGTTGCACCTCTAGTTCCCATTCCTCCTTTTGAGGCGCCTTTCACCCGTGTGTTGGTGGATATTGTGGGCCCTCTTCCTAAGACTTCTTCAGGATTTTCTTATGTTGACCATGATTGATATGGCTACTCGTTATCCTGAAGCCATTCCACTTAGAAATATCTCAGCAAAGAACGTAGTTAAGGAAATGCTAGGGTTCTTCACAAAGTTTGGTCTGCCCAAGGAGGTACAGTCAGACCGGGGAAGTAATTTCATGTCAAATGTTTTCAAGCAGTCTCTGAAAGAGTTGGGCATCACCCAGATCACGTCTTCAGCTTACCATCCCCAGACCCAAGGAGCGTTGGAGAGATATCATCAAACACTCAAATCGATGCTCAAGAAATACTGTTTGGAACATCAGAAAGACTGGGATAAAGGTCTTCCATTCGTTGTGTTTGCTGCAAGAGAATCTCCAAATGAATCACTGGGCTTCTCACCTTTTGAACTACTGTTTGGCCATGAAGTAAGAGGACCCCTTAAGTTACTCAAGGAATGCTGGCTGTCGGAGGAAGATGACGTCAACCTGCTGGAGTATGTGATGAAGTTCAAAGAACGGCTGTCCACTGCTTTACAGCTGGTGAGAGAGAATTTAGGAGCTGCTCAGGAGAAGATGAAGACTTGGTATGATAAGAAGTCCAGGTTATGCCACTTTCAGCCAGGAGATCAGGTTTTGATTCTGCTACCAGTTCATGGGCAACCTCTTCAAGCCAAGTTTAGTGGCCCTTATGTCGTGGAGAAGAAACTCAGTGATGTCAACTATGTCATCGCCACACCAGATCGTAGAAAGAGCAAGCAACTCTGTCACATCAACATGCTAAAGTTATATCACAGGCAGGACGAAAATAATCAAGTCTGCACTGTAGCTGTTCCACCCGAGTCTGCAAGTGAAGCTCTCCCATGCAGTATGAGCCTGAGTGATAGTTTGGGGAAGAATCCTGATATCATGAATGATCTCCAGACTAAGCTTTCTCATCTGCCTCCTGAGGAAAGGTAGGAGTTTTCGGCATTAGTGCAGGAGTACCCACAAGTGTTCCGTGCTACTCCAGGAAGAACCACTGTGTTGATGCATGATGTCGATGTTGGAGACGCAAAGCCGATTAAATTGCCTCCTTACCGTGTGAACCCAGTGAAAGTTCCTCTCATCCAGAAGGAGCTTGGCTACCTGTTGGACCACAAGATGATTGAGCCCTGTCAGAGCGAGTGGAGTTCTCCTGTCACTCTAGTCCCTAAGCCAGGTGGGTCACAGAGGCTTTGCATCGACTACAGACGTGTTAATCAGATGACTAAAACAGACACTTACCCTCTCCCTCGTGTGGAAGATTGCATAGACAAGATCGGAAAGGCTAGGTACATAAGTAAGTTTGATTTGTTAAAGGGATACTGGCAAGTACCTATGACTGAACGTGCTAGAGAGATCTCATGTTTTGTAACACTAGGAAAGGCTTTTGCATGTTCTGTAATGCCGTATGGTATGAAGAATGCACCAGCCACATTTCAGAAGCTCATGAATGTTGTAACAGAGGGTTTGGCAGGGTGTGTTGTTTATATTGATGATGTATTAATCTTCAGTGACAACTGGAAAGATCACCTATGCCATGTCAGTAAATTTCTTGACCGTTTAGTTCATGCTAATCTTGTAGCTAATTTATCAAACTGTGAGTTTGGTCAAGCTAAAGTTCAGTACCTTGGGTATGTAATTGGTGATGGACATGTTGCACCACCAGGAGCTAAGGTTCAGGTTATAAGTGATCTTCCCAGACCTAAAAGTAGGAAAGAGCTACAAAGATTTTTGGGAATGGTAGGTTATTACAGGAGATTTGTTCTTAACTTTTCTATTCTTGTATCACCACTTACAGACCTACTGAAAAAGAGAGTTGAATTTGTCTGGACCGATAACTGTGAATCCTCTTTCAACAAACTTAAAGCTATTCTATTAAGTCAGCCAGTGCTCGCTACTCCAAATTTTGCTAAGCCTTTTAAGATGGCTGTTGATGCAAGTGATACAGGAGCTGGGGCTGTTTTCCTGCAAGAGGATGATCAGGGTATTGAACATCCTGTATCTTATTACAGTAAGAAGTTCACTCCACCTCAAAAGAACTACTCCACTATTGAGAAAGAGCTTTTGGCCTTGATTTTGGGTTTACAGCATTTTTCATTTTATTTGTGTTCTGGTTTTGACCCCATAGTCATTTATACCGATCCCAACCCACTGAAATTCCTTAGTAAGTTTAAAGATAAAAATCAGAGATTGACAAGATGGAGTCTACTTCTTCAGGAGTATTCATTAGACATACAACATGTCAAGGGGAAAGAAAATGTTATTGCAGATTGCTTATCTAGACTTTAGACAGATTGTTTTAGAGTAATAAGAAATTTCCTTTGTAAATTTCTTTTTCTTTGTGAGGAGGTGTTACATAGCCTATGATTTCATCATCCTTTGTGTAATTTTAACGCACAGTTGCTGCATGTTTGATCACGAGCGTGTTCTGCCTCAGTTCCCCCCTTCTACCGTTATAGTAGAGTAAGTCGTCATTTCTGTTGTCAGTGCGGGATTTTCATCTCTTTGTCCCCATGGCTTCATTTGCGCGTCCTTCTTACAAGTTGTATCAAGCTCTGCCAGCCCCTATATAATGAGCTCAGTCTCTGCATCATTGCCACTTAGATCTGCTCCTCATTTTGTTCACATCTCTGTCCTCCCCTGTACAGTTATTATTATTGTGAGTGCTCAAGAAATCTCCAAACATCTAGCAGCTGTGTGTAATTTGAGTATAACTGTTGTATTTTTTCTTGTACTGTGTAACATAGGTGTTAATTTGTAGGCCTAGTGAAGTTTTTGTAATTCATGTAGGGATCTTTATGTCCATCAGTTTTAATATTATTTTGTATCTGTAATAATTTATCTTGCATTCACTGAGTATTATCTGGTATCTCATTTTATCAGGGCTGACTTAGATAAATTTACTCATGCTAATTTCGTGTTAATAGAGGCTATTGCAGTTAACCATATATTTAACCTGTTTATTTGCCATTACATTATCCTTATGAGTCCTGAATGTTTTGTTGTTAGTTTGAGCATTAAACTTTAACTTGTAATTTTACCTAACTCTTTTGTTTTGAACCTGGAACTTTACGGGACAGTAGTGATTTTTAGTATTCTCACTTTAAGTGTACATTATCTTTCTCTGTTCCGTAACAATATATATATATATATATATATATATATATATATATATATATATATATATATATATATATATATTATATATATATATATATATATATATATATATATATATATATATATATATATATATATAATTCTGTGGGCATATACAGTATATGTGTAAGGTACTGTATCCCACTTTCTAGAGGTGACATCTCAAGTGGGAAAAAAAATTCTAGCATGTAATAGTTAGCCTATGTATCTCTTACTATTTCTAGATAATGTAATAAGAGGAAGAGGAAGGGAAAAAAAACTAGCTATGCAGTTTTCATGTACGGTACTCTTATAAGATTATGACAAAGTCAATTGCAGCATCCGTGGAGGATGCTGAATATTTTTATGAGTGTAAGAGGTGCCATTATCAATCATAAAGCCTATTTAAAATTTTTATGGGTGTAAGATATTATGTCATTATCAATCCTAAAGCCCATCTTTAAGGAAATTTAAGGATGTAGAAGTTTAGAAGCTATATATATATATATATATATATATATATATATACCTAGGCTGCTTCCCCCAAGGAAAGGGAGGAAGCTGAGACAGGACGACACACTCCCCATTTACTCATCCATTCAAACACATTTATTCGCATCTTAGGCCCAAAGGGGAGAACGGACACATCCTCACCGCACCACACAGCACAAGGGTTACCTGCGCAATGTAATCAGTGACATCCGCAGCAGGGCCCGACAGCAGAGCTGGTTTACCCCTGCCTCATCATAACAGACTCATCCCCTTACCCGCACCTGACCTGCCTAGCTGATATATATATATATATATATTGTCAGGGGGAGGCTGTAGCACGGGCCGAACAGGGTGGTACTCCCGAGGGGAATGGGAATGCTGGTTGATAGGGAGATCTGGAGCTCCTGTTTCACTAGCTATCTAACCATCCTCTTTGCTGACCTTTTCAGTGTGACACTAACGTGGAGAGCAGACCAGTATACTCTCTCAAACATTACCTTAACACTCTTATGCATTACACCACATGCGCTTTACATTTCACACAACGTATCCCACTACGTTACAGGAGTTGGTACCAGCAAGGGCATGTGGCCAGAAAACTTTGTCCCCGCTACCTAGTGGCAGACTTCTGGAGGGAGGCATGATGGGGGTTCCGCCGGCATAGATCATGGATCCAGGGCGAGATGGGGCTCGAGCCTATGCTAGAGGGTACAGGACATTGCGGTTCCCAGGCTGCCGCTTCTGCCCAATAGAAAAGAGCCTAAACCTGGGAGTAGCGCCCCAGGAGGCTGCCCTATCAGTGGGTGTATAATGGCAGGATAGTTGCAGTGCCAAGGCGCGCTTAGAGGGTGTCCCTGCAGCTACCCTGGCAGGGTGCCCCGAGGTCACTACCACAGCCACAGGTAAGCTGGTGGGCTAAGAGTCCCAAATCCATTGCCTGGACCTAGGACTGTGCAGTGAGTGGGGCCTGTGGTATGTCTGTCCCCCTTTATTAATACGGACTATGCCAAAACACAAGAATAAGTGTCAAAGGAAGCCTGAGGACAGTAAAGCACCCAGGGGGATGAGGGAGGGTTCATGGAATGTGGGAAGTTTGAGGGCGAGAGCTGGGGAAGTTGCTGGGGCATTCAGTAGGAGGTGGGTGGTTGTGGCGTGTTTGCAGGAAGTCCGATACAGAGGTGGATCAGCCAGAAAGATTGTTGGGAAGGACTGTTACTATAAGTTGTTTTGGCAGGAGGGGACAGACGGATATGGGGGTGTTGATGTGATGGTTGTGGGGAAATGGGTGGAATATGTTATGAATGTTATGAGAGTAAGCGATAGGATATTGGTAGTGAAAATTCTATTCGGTAGAAAGATAGCTGCAATTATATCGGCATATGCTCCACAGGCAGGATTGGATGAAGCAGAGAAAGATAGATTTTGGGATGATTTAATACGTGTAGTAGGTGGTATGGGGGATGATGAGATAGTGGTTTTGGGAGGGGACTTAAATGGTCATGTAGGTGAAGGAGCACAAGGTTATGAAGGAGTACATGGGGGATGTCGTATGGTATAAGGTATGCGGAAGGGGAAAGGCTACTCGAGTTGGGGAGGCAACGGACATGATTGTGTGCAACACATATTGTAGTAAAAGGGGGAGTAGGTTAATTACGTATGAGTTTGGGGGAAATAGCAGTCAGATAGATTATTTTCTGGTTAGGAGGGCTGATAGGAGGTTAGTGAGGAATGTTAAAGTTATAGGAAGAGAGGAGTGTGTGCAGCAGGACAAACTATTGATTTGTGATATGGTGCTTGAAAAACGAGTGATGAAAAAGAGGACTTATGTACCTAGGAGGAAAATATGGAAGCTGAAAAAACAAATGGTAAGGGATGCCTTCTATAGCGAGATGAGGAGAGTGGTGGCTGAACAGGGAGCTGTAGACAGAGGAATTAAAGAACAGTACAGAGCCCTCAAGAACAATCTCTTGAGAGTTACTGATGTAACATGCAGTTGGACAAGAGGACCACCAAGACATAAAGTAACTTGGTGGTGGGATGAGGGTGTAGAAGCTGCAGTTAAGGAGAAAAGAAGGCTTTTCCAGGAATGGAAGAAGGGTGGTAGCAAGGATGAATACTTGCCTGCCAAGCGTAGGGCTAGAAGAGAGGTATACAGGGCGAAGTCTGAGTCACAGAGACTTTTACCTGATAACCTAAATCTTAGGCAAAGGAAAAAATGATATTTAAGGTGGAAAATCAGATGAAGAGGGATAATCAGGATATTATAGGTGAGCAGTGTGTGAAGAATGATGAAGGAAGGGTAGTGGTGAACAGTGAGGATATTAAACATGCATGGAGACAGCATTATAGCCGGTTGTTGAATGAGGAGTTTGACTGAGACAAGGAAGGTTTGGAGCCAGCAGATCCAGTGTTTGGCCCTTGGCCTTTGATTGATGCTGTTACTGTGAGTGAGGCAATAGGCAGGATGAAGGTGGGGAAGGCAGCAGGTGTGTCTGGTTGATTGCCAAAATGTTAAAGGCGTCAGGAGATATAGGGGTGAGGCTAGTCACTGACCTGATAAATATGATTATTTATGAGTGTGTTGTCCCAGATGATTGGCTGAAGAGTGTAATTGTAAATGTGTATAAGGGGAAGGATGATGCCATGGAAAGAGGAAATTATAGAGGTATAAAGCTGTTAGATCAGATAATGAAGGAAATGGAGAGAGTTTTAGAAGGTATGATTAGAGAAAGAGTGAATATTGATG